>NC_084552.2:54475332-54620332 GCF_033978685.3 Nerophis lumbriciformis
TTGTATCCCATTGGGTTGAGTTTTTTCTTGCCCTGATGGGGGATCTGAGATGTCGTTGTGACTTGTGCAGCCCTTTGAGACACTTGTGATTAAGGTTTATATAAATAAACTTTGATTGAACTTTGATTGATATGTTAAACATTTTTATAACTCAATTTAAACTTTAATTGAGATTATATGAGGCTATGTTTTTGATATTTGTTTTAGAACAACGTATTCCATGTGCTCCTTGATTTACTTGCAAATTTTAGGTAAATGCTACATATTTACCTGTGGACTATCTTAACCCAGGAAACTTTGTTTTTTGCATATCAATCCTTGATTGTTAAATGCAATAAAATACCCACTACCTGTTTGTTGAGTGGTTGATTGAAAATGTATTTACAATCAGAGGTGTAATAACATGTTGCAATCAGTGAAATGAGAATAGGACGACTAATAATACATAATTTACATAATAATACTCTGACTTGTTAAGTCCTTAATCGTAAAAAGAAAAGGACACAAATTGGGTCCATCACACCAGGCCCCGTCAAGAACACCGAAAAACAAGACAATTGAAGGTGGCAATGAATGGGTTAAAGGGGCCCACATCCATACTCTTTCAGGGGGCCCAGAATTCTTAGCAACAGCCCTGTTTTATGCTGCAGCTGTTACATATACTGCAATATTGTACATGGTAATTGGTATATATTATATAAAAATATAATACATCAGTATATATATCATATACTGTATATATAATATGTAAATATTACAAATGTTATATTTTATATTGCTACTAAGGTACATTTTTAGACTACTTTATACCTGCATTATCCTTTCAATCCTTACACTTTCCATCCTTTGTAACTGAGCTACTGTGTGGAACAATTTCCCTTTTGGATCATTAAAGTTTGTCTAAGTAAAAGTCAATAAAACATACTTTTTCTCCCAAGTAAAAAAGGGCAAAGTTTTCCCCCCATGTGGCTGAAAATGGTACTGCACAAAATAGTTGTTATTCATTAAAGCAAAATTATTTATTTTCTAAACTTCTCCATCTGCTTTTTCAGTTTTTTTGGTTGAAGATTTAGCACCAATGAGTCCAAGGGGCGAGCGAAAGAAGTCAGTTGCGGGAGCCGTATTGTCCGCGTAGCGCCAAGGCAGCAGGTGACCACCAGGGGGCAGCACCGGCGCTCACTTACACGTGTGCGTGTCGCTCATACTCTCGCAGCGCCTGCAGCGCACGTAGCAGCACCACACAAACTTGCACGCGCAACGGTGCACGTGACGCTCCACGTGCGTGTTGTAGCCACGCCCACAGCAGAGCAGCTTGCAGCCGTCGGGCCCGCTGGAGGTGCGGTTGCAGCGGCGCCCCCTGGTGCCGAACACGCCCCAGCGGCGGTTCTCCAGGCAGTAGTTGGGCGACTTGTTGATAAAGACCAGCTGGTGTTTGTCCACCGGGGGGCGCCGTGGCGGCTCCTTTCTTTTGCTTTTCCTCCTGCCGCCCGCCCACAGCTGGACGCTGTGCTCGTAGCGCTCCTTCAGGTAGCCGCCCACCTGGCCGAACGGCGCCATGGTCCTCCAGCACGTCTTGACGGCGCACGAGCCCGACACGCCGTGACAGCGACAGTCGGTGGACATCGTCATGACGACAGCCTGCAGGGCAAACAAGGACACGATGAGCAAAAGACTAACCGTAGAAAAAGACGAAGAAGGTGCAGCGAACCTGGCGCCCCGCCTCGCTGTTGTGCACGTTCATGTTGAGGAGGGCGTGGCCTCTGGCGTCGGTCGACGTGTTTTTGGCGGCATGATCGATGAACCTGCGGCTAAGCCAGGTCCCGTACTGGACGTGGTCCGAGCAGCCTCCCCAGTGCCAACCCTCGGCGGGAGAACCCGCCCCCTTCAGGCGGGCGTCGCAGCCGCACTCGCTCACGTTGCCGTGGCTACAAAAGCGCGTGACGGCGTGGACCAGCCCGGCCGCCATCACCGCGTAAAGGAAGGCTGTTTCCTTGGTTCCTTTGAGCGAGAGGAAGAAGCTTGAACTGCTTTCCTTCAAAATAAAAGTAAAAAATAAATAGAAGCCATTTCTCACCGCTTGTCAGCTCGTGGCCAAAGACGGACGGGTGTTGGCGGGTGGAACAGTTCCAGCGCTCGTGTCGGAACTGGTTCTGACACTCGCTAATGGCCAGCCGGGCAGCGTCCCGAATGCTGGGGATCAGAAAAGTCCTTTTTCGGCACACCTCCCTCTGCTGGGCACTCAGAGGAAGTTCAGAGCAGCCTGCCTCGTCGGCTTGACCCGCAGAACTCAAACCCAACAACCTGGCGAGAACCAACATTCAATTTAGACAACCAGCATTTCTGAAAGCTCGATTGCATACTTGCCAACCTTGAGACCTCCGAATTCGGGAGATGGGGGGTTTGAGGTGGGCGGGGTTTGGGTAGCAGGGGGGTGTGTATATATATACAGGTAAAAGCCAGTAAATTAGAATATTTTGAAAAACTTGATTAATTTCAGTAATTGCATTCAAAAGGTGTAACTTGTACATTATATTTATTCATTGCACACAGACTGATGCATTCAAATGTTTATTTCATTTAATTTTGATGATTTGAAGTGGCAACAAATGAAAATCCAAAATTCCGTGTGTCACAAAATTAGAATATTACTTAAGGCTAATACAAAAAAGGGATTTTTAGAAATGTTGGCCAACTGAAAAGTATGAAAATGAAAAATATGAGCATGTACAATACTCAATACTTGGTTGGAGCTCCTTTTGCCTCAATTACTGCGTTAATGCGGCGCGGCATGGAGTCGATGAGTTTCTGGCACTGCTCAGGTGTTATGAGAGCCCAGGTTGCTCTGATAGTGGCCTTCAACTCTTCTGCGTTTTTGGGTCTGGCATTCTGCATCTTCCTTTTCACAATACCCCACAGATTTTCTATGGGGCTAAGGTCAGGGGAGTTGGCGGGCCAATTTAGAACAGAAATACCATGGTCCGTAAACCAGGCACGGGTAGATTTTGCGCTGTGTGGAGGCGCCAAGTCCTGTTGGAACTTGAAATCTCCATCTCC
Source organism: Nerophis lumbriciformis (assembly GCF_033978685.3). NCBI lineage: Eukaryota > Metazoa > Chordata > Actinopteri > Syngnathiformes > Syngnathidae > Nerophis > Nerophis lumbriciformis. Next base: position 54,478,387 of record NC_084552.2, read on the forward strand.
ATAGAGCAGGTCAGCAGCAGGAAGCATGAAGTGCTCTAAAACTTGCTGGTAGATGGCTGCGTTGACCCTGGATCTCAGGAAACAGAGTGGACCGACACCAGCAGATGACATGGCACCCCAAACCATCACCCAACCATGCAAATTTTGCATTTCATTTGGAAATCGAGGTCCCAGAGTCTGGAGGAAGACAGGAGAGGCACAGGATCCACGTTGCCTGAAGTCTAGTGTAAAGTTTCCACCATCAGTGATGGTTTGGGGTGCCATGTCATCTGCTGGTGTCGGTCCACTCTGTTTCCTGAGATCCAGGGTCAACGCAGCCGTCTACCAGCAAGTTTTAGAGCACTTCATGCTTCCTGCTGCTGACCTGCTCTATGGAGATGGAGATTTCAAGTTCCAACAGGACTTGGCGCCTGCACACAGCGCAAAATCTACCCGTGCCTGGTTTACGGACCATGGTATTTCTGTTCTAAATTGGCCCGCCAACTCCCCTGACCTTAGCCCCATAGAAAATCTGTGGGGTATTGTGAAAAGGAAGATGCAGAATGCCAGACCCAAAAACGCAGAAGAGTTGAAGGCCACTATCAGAGCAACCTGGGCTCTCATAACACCTGAGAAGTGCCAGAAACTCATCGACTCCATGCCACGTCGCATTAACGCAGTAATTGAGGCAAAAGGAGCTCCAACCAAGTATTGAGTATTGTACATGCTCATATTTTTCATTTTCATACTTTTCAGTTGGCCAACATTTCTAAAAATCCCTTTTTTGTATTAGCCTTAAGTAATATTCTAATTTTGTGACACACGGAATTTTGGATTTTCATTTGTTGCCACTTCAAATCATCAAAATTAAATGAAATAAACATTTGAATGCATCAGTCTGTGTGCAATGAATAAATATAATGTACAAGTTACACCTTTTGAATGCAATTACTGAAATAAATCAAGTTTTTCAAAATATTCTAATTTACTGGCTTTTACCTGTATATAGCTGGGCCGGCACGCTGTTTATATGGAGGAAAAGCGGACGTGACGACAGGCTGTCCTCACTGGACAGCATGTGGACCTGAGTGAGGACACCATGCGGCTGTTAAAGGGTGAAGGTTTCAGGTAAGAGAGGACGCTAAACGCAATACCTTTAAGGCACGCCCCCAATATTGTTGTCCGGGTGGAAATCGAGAGAAATTCGGGAGAATGGTTGCCCCGGGAAATTTTCGGGAGGGGCACTGAAGTTCGTGAGTCTCCCGGGAAAATCAGGAGGGTTGGCAAGTATGGGTTGGATTCAGAGGTGTGAAGTAACGCACTGCATTAACTCACTTACATTTACTAAAGTAACTTTTAGACGCATTGTACTTGTCAGACTGGTTTCAATGCAATATACTTTTTGCTCAACCTTGCGTATTTTTGTGAAGAAACTCTACTTTGACTCTATTACATTGAGTTTCATTCAGATCACCACATGTATCATAATGTATACATACACCCCCGCGACCCCGAAGGGAATAAGCGGTAGAAAATGGATGGATGGATATACATACACACATACATATATGCATACATAAATGTATATATTTATATACATATATATACACACACAGGTTATCATTTGTAATGGGGACCAAGTTTTTGATCATCACTTGTGGGGACCACCCTTTCTACAGGTTGAGGAGGCATAAAAAATTTTTGGTAAAATGGACACTGCCCAGTTAGGTCATACACGTCTTTAAATCTCTGGATTGATGAAGTAATGTGCTGATCATTCTTACTGGGGACCCTGGGGAAAAAGAGTTAATATGGTTCATGAGGACCAAATTTAAATAATGTTGCATAATTCACACAAATTTGCATGTGACTACTGAGAACCATTTAAAAAAATAAAAATAAAAAGTTCAAATTAAATATGACATGATCCTCAGATTTCAGCACTACAGCTATCCTCTTATAGGAAGTTTCACCATTTAAATGTTAAAGCAAATCCTGCACTTAGGCATCTTCAGAATGGATCTGACTATCATATAAAAAAGTTTCCCTTTAGGGCAGTGGTGTTTTTTATATATATATATTTTTTGTTTTTGTTTTTTTTGTCATAAAGAAATACAATCATGTGTGCTTACATGTGCTTATCCCTGCAGAATGTATTGATCTACATTGATTAGAGATGTCCAATAATATCGGCCTGCCGATATTATCGGCCGATAAATGCGGTATTGATTTTTTTATTATCGGTATCGGGGTTTTTTTTGTTTGTTTTTTTATTAAATCAACATAAAAAACACAAGATACACTTACAATTAGTGCACCAACCCAAAAAACCTCCCTCCCCCACTCATTCACACAAAAGGGTTGTTTCTTTCTGTTATTAATATTCCGGTTCCTACATTATATATCAATATATATCAATACAGTCTGCAAGGGATACAGTCCGTAAGCACACATGATTGTGCGTGCTGCTGGTCCACTAATAGTACTAACCTTTAACAGTTAATTGTACTAATTTTCATTAATTACTAGTTTCTATGTAGCTGTTTTTATATTGTTTTACTTTCTTTTTTATTCAAGAAAATGTTTTTAATTTATTTATCTTATTTCATAATTTTTTTTAAAAAGTAGCTTATCTTCACCATACCTGGTTGTCCAAATTAGGCATAATAATGTGTTAATTCCACGACTGCATATATCGGTTGATATCGGTATCTGTAATTAAAGAGTTGGACAATATCGGAAATCGGCAAAAAGCCATTATCGGACATCCCTAATATTGATGTATAATGTATATATTGTGTTTTTTATGTTGATATAATAAAAAAAATAATTAAAAAAATATTTTTTTATTTTTTTTATTTCTTGTGCGGCCCGGTACCAATCGGTCCACGGACCGGTACCGGGCCGCGGCCCGGTGGTTGGGGACCACTGCTTTAGGGGACCTGTTTTTTGTCCCCATACCGTCAGAGGTCCCCTAAAGGTGACTGTGTAAACAGAGCGATGTCCCCATTAAGTAAGCATTGCCAGAACACACACACACGCACACACACGCACACACACACACACACACACACACACACACACTCAAACTACACACTGTAAAAAGGGACATGAATTTCAGACGAAGCAGCACAACTCTTCAACGTTTACTTACAAATTAGGAAAAACAATTTCACTTCCAACTATACAAAACATGTTGCGGTAAGTTGTAGGTACTGCGTTTTATGATTTAGCTGCACATATGCTAACAATAGCTCTGTTATATCGTCATAAGTGACTGTAAAATGTGCATATTTTGTCATATATGCTGTAGTGTACATGCTGTGGGCCCGCCACATCATTTTATCTGGTTCGCCAATTGATTTTAAAGTTTGATTTGAGTTTGAGTTTATTTCGAACATGCAAGCATACAACATGATACATCACAATTTCCAGTTTCTCTTTTCAACATGTTCAAAAAGGAGTAGGAAGAAGCAGAGCTTAATTTTTAATTTTCTTTTACATAACAGTTGCCAAAACTTTAGTTCACTTCCTGTTCTCAATTTATTCACAATATACTCCATAAGTAATCACAATATAAAATAAATAAATAAATAATAATTGGTGAAGTAAGTTATATTTCATTTGATGAGATAAGTAAGATTATTTTGAGAGTGAAAGAATGGATGAATTAAATAAATTCAGAATGTTTATCATGGTTCTTCTTCTTTGTACTTTGTAAACACTTTAAGTTTGAAGAGTTTCTTGAAGTGGATCATATTAGTACATTGTTTGATTGCTTTGCTTAATCCATTCCATAATTTAGTTCCACATACTGATATACTGAAGGTCTTAAGTGTTGTACGTGCGTACAAATGTTTTAAATTACATTTTTCTCTAAGATTATATTTCTCAAGTTGCCCGCCACTTCATTTTAAGAGGCCTTATGACATCATGGTATTTTACTCCCTTTTAAGTGGCCCAACACGTCATTATATGCAGTCCACTACATGAATTTAAGTGACCCACCACATCATTTTATGTGCTTCACCACATCCTTTAATTTGGCCCGTCATGTTATTTTATGTGGCCTGCAAAAGGCTGTAAATAATAAAGCACTTTCTGGCTAAAGGTATTTATTCTTTCAATTTTGACATGCATGGTCTGCACTTTATTGTAATCTGATCATGCAACAAGGTGTTACAAAAAAATGTTTTGGTTATCAAAAATAAATGCAGTACTCAAATATCTGCTTGTCACTTGGAATTACTGTTTAAAATCAAGTTATCCATCAATCTCTTGGGAAAAAAATGTAATTATTCAAAAATAGTTGCCTATGGAAAACGTGGCTATTATATGTTTATTTTCATATTGACTATTACTATTGAGGGCAGCCATAATTGCAATATGGCCCTCAATAAAAAACAGTTTAAACTCTCCTGCTAGTGTCTCTGTTTCTTACATGCGCGCACACACACACACGCACACACACACACACACACACACACGAACTACGGTTGTAGTGAAAATACCATTAAAAAAATGTCTACTAAATCAATGAAAAGTTCCTCACCAGTTACTCAGTATGTGCATGCAGTTTTTTCCCTGAAGACTTACTTTTATTCAAAAAAGTATTATTTTGAAGGCTACTTGACAGTACTCTTTCTGGAATACACTTTTTGGCTGTCTACCCACCTCTGACCGTAGTCGGACACACTGTGTCCACACTAACACTATTTTTTTTTTTTAAACAGTTTTTTTCCATGTCTTTTGTCCATCAGTTAAAAATATGTTGTCTATATATTTTTTTTAAATGTGTCCGTATATGTATATATATATATATATTTGCAAACCTTTTTGGTCTATTATAGTTTTTAAGTTATTAACGTTCTGTTATCCACCTGTGTGAAGTTGAACCTAATGTCCATATCTCCCCACACTTGTCCCAATCAGTTGTGCTGCAAAAATAATTGGTCTAACTATTATAGTTTTTAAGTTATAACAAATTATGATTCGTAATCCCTCTCCCCCCCAACACATCCACCTTCTCAAAACCTCCTCAAACCAGTCCCAATTATTTCTGCTATGTTTGTGCTGCTGCAAAAAAAATGGGTCTCACTTTTATAGTTTTTATAGCTGTCATGACCTGGCAGCCTATCTTATTTTTGCAATGCCTGGTTTTCTGGGTCACTATAGGCGTGACCGCTTGCGTGCACACCTGTTGCTCATTTGCTCCGCACTATTTGAGGTCTCCTGTCTCTTGACTTGGCATCAGTAGATTTCCTTATGGTTCACCCTTCCAGTCATGTGCATCTCCTCTGCTTTGGCTCCACTCACGCTTCTCGTTCCCTGTGGCTCAGTCCCCCCGCCAATGCATTCTTCGTTATTTTCCTCCTCACTCCTGTTAATCCAGCTAAACCGTTCATGACACTTACATTTCATAGAGCTAGCTATTATTCATAATTTGTTAATAACTTCAAAACTATAATAGTTCGACCAAAAATTGTGCAGCACAAATGAATAGCAAAACTGAATGGGAGAGGTTTGGGGAGATTCCGACGTAATTGGGGGTGTAGTTATGAATAATAATATGTTAATGACATGTCAATAACATAATAGGTTACCTTAAAAACAATAATAGTTGGACCAAAAAATTTTGCAGCACAAACAATTGGGACTGGTTTGGTGAGGTTTTGAGAAGGTGGTGGGCTGGTTATGAATATTGAAACGTTAACAACTTAAAAACTAAAAAAGCTGCAACACAAACAAATGGGACAAGTTTGATTTTGACAAGGTGGGGCGGCTAGATGACATCACTAGTCAGAAAATATACTAATCTGGCCCGCGAAATGGTAATAATATGCTTTAATAAAGAATATTTTCTCACTAAATGTATTTGTTCTTTTCATTTAGATATTTAAAAGACACATAAACTGCATGCTTATCTTTATATACATATATTTTAAAATGTAATATTAGCTAAAAATGATACACAATGTTATCATATTTTTTAAAGTAAGTACTTGAATATGAGCTTGACTTCATTGATTTCAAAAGAAGTTATCAAATTGTGTGCACTGTAAAAATGACAATAGACTTTACGGTAAAATTCTGGCAACTTAGCTGCCAGGTTTTTTTTTTTTTTACTAAAAAACAACTTTGGTACTGTTTGTGTTTACAGTAACACACTATAAAATCAATAACTCTAGATTTTACTGTAAAAAAAAAAAAAAAAAAAATGGTTCTGTTTTTCGATTCCATTTCCAGTAATATGCCGTAAAAAACCATTGCAAATTTTACGATAAAAACGCTTTTTTTACACTAAAATCTTTTTTTTTTTTTAACAAACGTAAAAAAAGCGAATAATCAAATGCTTAGACAATAATGCAATATCAAGAGCCAAATCCCTACTTAAAAATAAATCCTATTTACAAGTCTGAGGGCAGACATATCTGCGATGTGGCCCTCAATGAAAACAAGTTTGACACCCCTGCTTAAAAACTTAAAAACCGTAACGGCACATGCGAAAAGTGTTTGCAGCACAAACGTGTACAGCACAAACAATTGGGACACACGTTTGGGGAGATTTGGACCAGGTGGGGTTGCCAACTTCACACAGGTGCCTTGTGGACGTAGCCGAAGCATGCAACACAGCCAAGTCATAGAATGACTAATGCGATCGCTCCTCGCAAGTTATTAATGATAACCAAGACAATGCGTATTAAAAGTCAAATACAAAGAGTCTAAAATATCCAAAAGTCAAACCCACCACACGCTCGCTCACCCGCAAATACTCATACGTGTCATTTAAATTAAAAATAAACATCACAGCCACCATCTGGCACAAAATAAATAATCAGAGCGACTCCAAATAAAATGGTAAATGGTCTGTATTTATATAGCTCTTTACTTTATACATCACATTCACCCTTCACACACCCATGGCGGAAGCTGCCATGTAACCACGACAAGTCAGGAGCAAGGGTGAAGTGCCTTGCACAAGGGCACAAGGACACAACGGCCGTGACGAGGACGGCGGAAGCTGGAATCGAACCTGGAACCCTAAAGTTGCTGAAACAGTCCGCGTAGCGCAGATGGTATAGCGAAATAAGAGTGAAAATAATCCACAAAGTGAGAGAAATGGCAGTAAAAATAAGAATGAGGCAGGGAAAATTAAGATGAGGCAAATTAATCTTTCCTCTTTGACTATCAAGATGATCACAGAATTGGGGAGGGGAAAAACAGAAATTTCTAGAAGCTGAAAAACGTAATATTTTCCTTCATGGATGAAACACTTTATTAATAACTACAATTTTAAATGTATTTTCTGGCTTAACTGCAAGAGCATGTGGCCTGCAGCATACTTATAATTAGTCACATGCATTATCCAATCAATTATTATTATTATTATTAATACAATTTATTATTGTAAGTATTAAAAGTTGTTATGGCTATTACAAAAATGTTGTATTTTCTATTATTTCAGGATTAAAGAGGTTTGGACCTATAATGATTTGAAGTCATAGAAATTATTAGTAAACGTACTAAATAATATAATGACTAAAATTATGATTGTAAGTTATTTCTTATTATTAGGAGTTATTAAAAAGTATGATGATTCGAATTTCTGCATGATCGGAAAGTTAGTTATTAGAAGTTATTAGTGTGAAAATACATACTAACTTATAATCACAATTCTTATCATCTTGATAACACTTTCCATATTAAAAACAAATTAATACTTATACTAACGACGTCTAATAATTATAACCGTTAATTTAATTTCTGTTTACCACATTACTAGCGTGATTCGAATAATGATTGAATAATTATTATAATTATTAGAAATAATTGTTGTAAATATAAAAACATATTAACACTTAATCATAATAATAATAATCAGAATACTAATTATTATTATAAATAATTAGAATAAGAAGTTGTTGAATATTACTTTTTCGCATTTAAAAAGTATTATTGTAATAATTAGAACTAATCATGAAATGAGAAATAAATCTGATTATTAGTTTATTATAGTCCAATTTATAGAACAGTAAATGCGCCAATTGACAACAGGAGTGATGTAAGTCTTCACACATAATAATTCAGCCTGATTATTATTAATTGAGATATATTCATCTGACGCGGGAAAGTGCACGTGCGCGCGGGTACTCACATCCAGCTGGCGCCGCAGCTCGGCGGCCACACGCACACGCACAGCAGCAGCAGCAGCGCAGTCAGCGTGCACACGCCTCGGACCCGGCTCGTCTCCATGTCGGCCGCGCGGCGTCTTCATGCCCGTGCGCGTGCCAGTGGCTGCATGGCGGCTTTCCGCGCTCTGGAGCGCCGCCGCCGTCGGTTCTGATCCAAAGACAAATCCCGGACGAGACTGCAAGCGGCGGCAGAAGGTCCAGTCCAGAAGAGTCCTCATTGGGCCGGCCAGGTGTCCAAAGACAATGACGTCATCGGCCAGTGCTGTGACGCTTATGAGAGTCACGTGACCTGGCTGAAAGTTTTCACTCAACTGCTGAAGATGAAAGAGAATTCTACTGTAGCTTCTTATATAAATGCACTTAGATATACAATCCTACATATAGATATAGAACACAAGTTCACTCAATAATAAAATACAAATAATGCTTCATTAGTTCATCTATCACATCAACATACATGAATATAAACATATAGAAAATATATATACAACATGTAATAGAAAACAACATATGTGCAACCTGCTAGAAAACAACACACATAAAACATATATAGTTATAAAACATAGAACAGAAAATATGGAAGTAGAATTGTCTCACATCACCTTATCTTTATCAATAGTATTTATACAAATTATGAATTTATTTGTATATCAAATTTGTATTTGTATGTTTATTAATATATGCATATGTATTAATATCATATTGATGTATATAAGTTGATGTCAGACGATTCTACTTCCATTAGAAAACCACATAATATACATGGATATACAACATGATCGAGAAAACTGCAGCTATATATATATATATATATATATATATATATATATATATATATATATATATATACGTATGTATATATGCATATATATACATACCTATGTTTACATACATATATACACACATATATATATACACACAAACACATATATATATATATATATATATATGTTCATACATATATACACATATACAGTACATATATATATATATATATATATATATATATGTTCATACATATACTGTATACACACACATATACAGTACATATATATATGTTTACATACAAATATGCACACACACAAACACATATGTAAATGTACACACATATATACACGTATGTGTGCGTGTTTGTGCATATATGAATGTAAACATATATAAATAGAATAGAATAGAATAGAATATAAAGTACTTTATTGATTCCTGGGGGATATATATATATATATATATATATATATATATATATATATATATATATATATATATATATATATATACACACACACATATACATATAAACACACACACACACACATATACATATATACATATACATAAATATATATATACACACACACATATACTGTATATATGTATATATATATATGTATGTGTGGGAAAAAAATCACAAGACTACTTCATCTCTACAGGCCTGTTTCATGAGGGGGTTCCCTCAATCATCAGGATATATATATATATATATATATATATATATATATATATATATATATATATACACACACACACACATATACATACACACACATCAATACATATATATACACACACACACACACACACACACACACACACATATACTGTATATATATATATATATATATATATATATATATATACACACACACACACATATACATATATATATATATATATACATATATGTATATATATATATATATATATATATACACGCACACATACATATATATATACACACACACACATATACATACACACACATATATATATACACACATATATACATATATATACACACACACATATACATATACACACATGTACATATACATACATACATACATACATATATATATATACTCCTGAAAAGCAGCATCCTCTGCAGTAGATGTTTATCTTTGCCCTATTACTTTTGTACGCATTGCAAAAGTTTGGGAGAAAAGTCTGCTGTTTTATAGGATGCAAATTGTCCACTGCAGAGGATGTTGCTTCTCAGAAGGTTCTTAGCTTGAGTACATTTTCTGTAGCTTCTTGACCTATTTGAACTTTAGGTCAATAAACCTGGTCGAAGCCCTCAATTATAGGTCCATGTTGTTGATTAACCTGGGTCCAAGTTGTAGATGTTTCTTGGACCAACGATCTGGTTGTATAGCTACATGCCAAGATTATTCTAGAGCCATGAATCTAGCTATTTCTAGGTCAATGTTTTAGAATCCACATTCTATATGATCCTAGAGCCATGAATCTATACGTTTCTAGGCTCCTGTTCTAGTGTTTCTAGATTCATGTGCTGGGTGATTGTAGGTCCATGGTCTAGATGTTTCTGCAGCCACGAGTCTATATGTTTTTAGGTTCATGTCCGAGGTGAGTGTAGATCAATGTTCTAGATGGCCTAGGCCCAAGATTGTAGGTATATGTCATTGATGTTTTTGGGGCCATGGTTGTAGGTCCATTGTCCACAGGTTGATCTAGGTCAATGTCCTTGATGATCGAGGTCCATGTTCTTGATGTTACTATGACTATGATTGAAGGTCCATGCTCTCGTTAATTTTAGATCCATGTTATCGATGTTCGAGGTCCATGATTATCAATCCGTGTTGTAGATACAGCTAGGTCCATGTCTAGATGAATGTAAATCCATGTGCGAGACGTTTCTAGGTTCTTGATCTAGGTTTGTGATTGTAGGCTCATGTTCTTGTTAATCTAGGTCTATGATTGTAGATTATGTATAGGTTCGCGTCTGGATGAATCCATGTTGTAGATGTTTCTAGATTATTGTAGGTCCATGTTCTAGTTATTTTAGGCCTATGATTGTCGGTCAATTTCCTAGATTATCGTAGGTCCATGCACCAGTTATTCCAGGCCTATGAGTGTGGGTTCATCTTCTTGTTATTCTTGGTCCACGATAGTAGGTCCATGTTATAGGTGATTGTAGGTCCTTTATTTATTCTAGCTCCATATTATTGAGGCCCATGGGTTCTAGGGCCATATGATAACTGTCTTAGATGTTGTAAGTTAGTTTACGTACTCGGACACAGGCGACTCAGCAGGATGTCGGCGTACACCTGGTTCACAGCTCCAATTACATGATAGGACGAGGTATTGGTTTTCACTTTTGAGGGAATGTTTGCAGCGTTTGATTGGCTTCCAGGTTGGGTTGTGCGGTGGGCCGACTCGGCACAGAACTTGTCCACCTGGCGACCATGAGGAGACAAGCGTTGGTGTGAGACGGTTAGAGTGACGTTGGAGAAAAGTTGCCGTTTACCTGATGGAAGTGGCACGCACAACGTCCCGGCAGGAAGTCTTGGTAGCGACCCATCGTGATGGCCAATGTGTCGATCACCTCATAGCCGTGATGCTTTGCAGCAGTGATAATATTCTGGTTCTCTCTGGGAAGCTTTTGGATCTCCTTCTGAAAGATCAGCGACCACCAAGAAGAAGTTCTAGCAAGTTGTCACGGTGACAAGGGCAAAAAACAGTTTTACAAGGAAAATTTAACAAACCGGACTGCGAAATCGGATCCCGTCCACAGGAAGATGGAAGCCCATTCCCAAAGACTTGACCACCACTTGGACTCCACTGAGAGACTCACTGAGAAGAATTGGGACACCTCAGTGACGCTACTTTTGAAGGACATCATTTGAACAGCTCACCTATCCAGAACCTCACGAACCATCCACAGGTGCTTGCTGTTGAGCCATTGAACTCCTCCCACCACCAACACGGTCATCTCAGAGTTCATCAGAGGTCCTGACCTTTACGATGCACATGTGACACGTCAGAAAGGCATCATATGGGAAGAGGATGGCCTCTCCCCACCTTTGCAGCAGCTGGGTCAGCGCCTGCTTGAAGGTGGGCCTTTGCTTGTGGTCCAACCAGAACTGAGGATAATACGAGTAGCTGACCCACGTCCGACCGTGGTTCAGGTTCTTGTAGACTAGCATTTCGTGGGCCTTGTCCCAGTCCACCAAGCTGGAGTTCAGCCGCTCCATCAGGAAGTACATCATGCCCCGATTGGTTGAGTCCCCCAAGAACAACACCTGAGGGGGGCGGAGTAAGCAGGAATGAAGGAAAGAAGGAAGCATTTGAAGGTCATCATCTCAAAACCTCACCTTTCTACCTGCCATACACTCCTGCAGCAGGGGGCGCTTCACCACTCCATGATAGCAACTGTCGGGTTGCCAGGCAACCTTCCGCCAATCACACGTCCTGTTGTCAGAACAGCTGAGGCACGGAACCAACCAGCGACCTGACAAATGGATATTTTTTATACTTCCACGTCATCAGCAAGTGAAGGTTGCCAACACACCTGGAGAATGTCCGGAAGTGCAGGCAGGAAGTGGATAGGTTGGTCTGGAAAACGGTTCCAGACCACAGGGGCGATTCGGAAGAACCACGAGTCCACAATCCTAAAAACGACCCAAAGGACTTGTTGTCAATTTAAGTCTACTTGGGTTTTTTGGGTTGTTTTTTTTTTTGCAGAGCTAAGCTAAAGTAAGCTAAGGTAAAACTTGAAGCGTTCTTCTCTGGTACGTGGAAGCAGGTGGTGTCAAGGGTCAAATAAACCCGACCAGCTCAGCAGCGAGGCCCCATGAGAGCCGCCGCGTTTGGTCAAGACTTCAGAGCCGGCCCGCCGCCTCACACACACACCAGAACCACGCACACGCTCTGTGATCCATCCCAGCATACACTCCTCCTCTTCTTCTGCTGCGCCCGCCGCCGCTTTCAACGCGGCGGCGCCACATTCTGCACGCCGACGCCACAGCTCGCAACAAAGTGACACAAGAAAACTTAACAGGGATTTTCTTGTTCATACCTGAGCTCAGAGAGCGCCTTCAAACGGGACACACACACACACACACTCTCGCACACACACACACACACAACACAACACACAGTGATTGTTTTTCTTTACGGCACTTCAGTTATCAATAAAAGTAACAAAAAGAGGAAATACATTGTACTTCCTATTCCTACTCTACTTCCTGGGGGTGGGTCCGCTGACTCACTTGAACATAGCCGCAGGTCACATGGTCCCCAAACATTGGCAGGCTGGGCCGGCCTTCGCGGTACACGTGCACGGTGTAGACGGCCACCACGGACGGCGGCGACGCGGCCTCGTCCGTCACCAGAATGTTGACGCGGTTGTGTCCCAGGCCGACGGGGAAGGTGAACTCTCTGAGGAGGGGGAATCACATCAACTGCCTCAACTGTAAGGTCAGAGGTGAGCGTCGGTCTCACCTGGAAGTTCGCCGCTCGTCCAAGCGGACGCCACAGGCGGCGCTGGCGGGCTCCGCGCGGACTCTGATCATTAGCGTGTCAAAGGTCACTTCTGTGTGGTACTCCTTGAAATGGGGGCTGAAGGGGGGGCTCAGTGTTAGGGGGGGGTCGGTGTAGATCTGACGGAGGCGGGCGTCCACGCATGAACCTAAAAAAAAGCACAGGCGGCCAATCACAAGCCAGAACGCCAACCTCGCCATCGTCAAGCCGATGCCTTACCTGTGCTCTGATTGACCGCCGCATCTGATTGGTCGGCCCTGCAGCACAAAGACGGGCTTGTTAGCGCATGTGGGAAAAAGGGGCGTGAGCCAAAGAGCCTCACCTGCCAACGACGCTCCCGTGATGGCGAACGACGGCGAGCAGCATGTCGGACAGGCGTGAAGCGCCGCGGGACGAAGATTCGCCGGGACACACCTGCACGGTGTCACACGTCAATACGTCCTACTGATCCAAGACAAAGACTTGCATGTTCGCTACCAGCTGGAAGGACCTCGGCGCCATCACGTGACCGTGAAAGCGACGCAGAAGAAGAAAGTCGTCTGCAGACATTCGGACGCCGCTTGTCTCTGTGAAGACGCCGCGCTGACATCGGGACAAACATCCAAAAATCATTCCTAGCTCTTGGCGAGTCACATGACCCTCACCTGCTCGTCGTCTGACTGCGTCTCCGAGGACAACAGGAAGTGAAGCGTGTCCTCCAGGATCACATCTCTGGTGACCTGTCTGTCAAAGTGCCGATCACTCAGAGCCGACAGAGTCAAACCCGCGTCCACCTGGACAAAACCGACCAATCACACGACACACTGGATGATGCACAGGCACGTGACCACAAACAAGGATTTTCAAAAATAAAAGTTCTGGCATGCACATGAAAATTGCGCACCTGCGTGATGAGGGGCTTGATGGATCCGCTAAAGAGCAGCGTGAAAGTGAGCAGCTGATAACACAACACACACCTGAAACACAGCACACCTGTCAATCATCCTGCTCCACCTCTCGCCAAAAACATGTTCACCTGTTCAGGCTTTGAGCCTCTTTATTGGCAGACAGTGCGGCCTCCAGCACCTGACCTATGACCTCCTTAGCTTGCCCCAAAGCTTCTTGGGAAGTCTTTGGCGGAAGTCGCTGCAGCAGGAAGCCACTGAGCTGCGAGCAGAGGACAGTGATGACCAGAAGGGGGCGGCGGTGTAGCAAGACCCACCTGACACAATTACCTGTGTGGCCCGCGACATCTGACTGTCTGTCACTACGGCAACTTCGTGCAGGAAGGCGGTCAGAGGCCTCACGGAGGTCACTACGACGTAAACATTCACCACGGCAACCAGGCCAGATTCCACGGCGGACGCGCTGTCGGAACATCGTGTTGAACAGGTGCGTGCGCATACACGTGCACAAACACACACATGCGCACCTGTCAGCTCCGACGGGGCCGTGAGGGGAAGTCCGGTTGTGACTGCAAGCAGGAGGCATGATGGGTAATCCACGCGCTGACAGAGAAAAGAGAAAACATATGTATAGGCTATATAGCGTATGGATATGGATATTTGCAGTATAAATGTATTTACTGTAGGTGATATATAAATGTAGTGTATATAAGTATGCAATATAAATGTATTTAAGTATTTAAGCTATATAGAGTATGAATGTATGTAAGTATGTATATGCAACATAAGTATTTAAGCTATATAGAGGATGATGATATGTGATATAAATGTATTTAAGTTTATATATGCAGAATAATCATATAGACATATGTGTATGCAATGATCATAAATGAATAAAGGTATTTAGTATAATGTATATGTATATAAATGTACAAAAGCACACAGAATGTATATAAGTATAACTAAATATAAGTACAGTACAGTATATGCAATTCAAATATATTTAAATATGCAGAGTATAACTGTGCATACAGCGCATGCGGGGAAGTATTCACAGAGCTTCACTTTTTCCACATTTTGCAATGTTACAGCCTTATTCCAAAATGGGATAAATTCATTTCTGTCCTCAAAATTCTACACATAATACCCTATAATGACAATGTGAACATCCATCCATCCATCCATCCATCCATTTCCTAACGCTTGTCCCTTTTGGGGTTGCAGGGGGGGGTGCTGGAGCCTATTTCAGCTGCATTTGGGCGGAAGGCGGGGTACACCCTGGATAAAATTCACACTCACATTCACACACTAGGGCCACAGTTTTTTTTTTGTTTTTTTTTGCAAATGTATTAAACATCCATCCATTTTCTACCGCTTATTCCGTTTGGGGTCGCGGGGGGCGCTGGAGCCTATCTCAGCGACAGAAGGCGGGGTACACCCTGGACAAGTCGCCACCTCATCGCAGGGCCAACACAGATAGACAGACAACATTCACACTCACATTCACACACTAGGGCCAATTTAGTGTTGCCAATCAACTTATACCCAGGTGCATGTCTTTGGCGGTGGGAGGAAGCCGGAGTACCCGGAGGGAACCCACGCAGTCACGGGGAGAACATGCAAACTCCACACAGAAAGATCCCGAGCCCAGGATTGAACCCAAGACTACTCAGGACCTTCGTATTGTGAGGCGGATGCACTAACCCCTCTTCCACCGTGCTGCCCTGTATTAAACATAAAGAATTAATTAATAACATGTACATAAGTATTGACAGCTTTTCTCAATAATTTATTGATGCACCTTCGGCAGAAATTACGGCCTCAAGTCTTTTTTTAATACAATGTCACAAGCTTGGCACACCTATCTTTAGGCAGTTTGGCGCATTCCTCTTTGCAGAACCTCTCAAGCTCCACTAGGATGGATGGGAAGTGTCAGTGCGCAGCCATTTTCAGATTCCTCCAGAGATGTTCAATCAGATTCAAGTCTGGGCTATGAGTTCCCTGACTCTTGCAGACATTCCTTTGATATCTTGGCTGTGTGCTTAGGGTTGTTGCTGTCCTGCTAAAAGATGAGCGCTCTGGAGCAGGTTCTCATCCAGAATGTCTTTGTACATTGCTGCGTTCATCTTTCCCTCTATCCTGACTCCTCTCAGTTCCTGCCGCTGAAAAACACCCCCACAGCATGATGCTGCCACCACCATGCTTCAATGTAGGAATGGTATTGGCCTGGTGATGAGCGGTGCCTGGTTTCCTCCAAACATGATGTCTATCATTCACGCCAAAGTTCAATCTTTGTCTCATCAGACCACAGAACTTTGTTTCTCATGGTCTGTTGAAGGGCCGCGTGCAGACCATGAGAACTTTGTTTCTCATGGTCCGAGAGTCTTTCAAGTGCATTCTGGCAAAATGTTTTATGAAAGAATTGCTTCCGCCTGGCCTGTCAACCATACAGGCCTGAATGGTGGAAGCAGATATTTTTCTGTACCCTTTCCCAGATTTGCGCCTCAAAACAATCCTGTCTCAGGGGTCTACAGACAATTACTTCGACTTCATTCTTGGTTTGTGCTCTGCCATGCACTGTCAAGTGTGGGACCTTATATACAGACAGATGTGTGCCTTTTCAAATCATGTTCAACCAACTGATTCACCACATGTGGACTCCTATGAAGCTGTAGCAACAGCCCAAGGATGATCAGTTGCAACAGGATACACCTGAGTTTACTTTTGACCTTCATGGCAAAGGCTGTGAATACTTATGTGCATGTGATTTCTTAGTATTTTATTTTTAATATCCATCCATCCTTATTCCCTTCGGGGTCACGGGGGCACTGGAGCCTATCTCAGCTAAAATTCACTGTCATTAAGGGGTATTGCATGTAGAATTTTAAAGACAAAAATGAATGTACTCCATTTTGAAATAAGGCTGTAACGCAACAAAATGTGGAAAAAGTAAAGAGCTGTAATTAGGGACCGCAATGTCCCTTTGGGACAGAGAACCCTATTGTATTTTGTGTGTTTTATTCTTTATTATTATTATTATAATTATTATTCCGCAGCTTTGCGCTGTAATTTGACACCCTTAACATGCTTCAAAACGCACCAAATTTGACACACACATCAGTACTTGCGAACAAAACGATTTAGTCAAAAAAACAAACCCCAAAACTCAAAATTGCGCTCTCGCGCCCCTAGGAAAAGAACACAGACAAAACTGCCTCTAACTCCCAGTACGAATGTCGTACAGACATGAAACAAAAACCTCTATGTAGGTCTGACTTAGACCTAGATTTCATACATTGACATCCTTCAGCAAAAATCAACAGGAAGTTGGCAATTCCCCCTTCAAAACAAAAGTTTCGTAAAAACAGTCACTTTTGCCTCTTTGAGCTGTAATTTGACCCCCTTAACATGCTTCATAACTCACCAAACTGGACACACACATCAGGACTGGCAAAAATTGTAATCTAATAAAAAAAAACAACCCCAAATCTCAAAATTGCACCCTAGCGCCCCCTAGGAAGAAAACACAGACACAACTGCTCCTAGGAAGAAAACTCAGACAAAACTGCCTGTAACTTTCAGTAGGAATGTCTTAGAGACATGAAACAAAAAGTATTGGGACACTTAGGACTAACACTAGGCAAAAGTATTGGGACACTTAGGACTAACACTAGGCAAAAGTATTGGGACACTTCGGACTAACACTAGACAAAAGTATTGGGACACTTAGGACTAACACTAGACAAAAGTATTGGGACACTTAGGTCTAACACTAGGCTAAAGTGACTAACACCAGCGTGACCCCACTGTGCAGAGAAGGTAGGTAATGTGCGGGTAAAGATATGTTGTATGGGTGAAAGAAGGAAGCACCAGTGTGACCCCAGGATGCAGGGAAGGTAGGTAATGTGCAGGTAAAGATATGTTGAATGGGTAAAGGCAGGAAACACCAGCAAAAGTCGGTCCCGTCCAACACTGCTTGCAGCTTTAATTACTTTTGGGATGCACTCTAAGTTTAAAGTATATATGCAGTATAAATGTATACAAGTACATACAAGCAGTATAAATGTATACAAGTATGTATAGTATATGTAGTATAAATGTATATAAGTGTGTATATATAAAAGTATATAAGTGTAATATATAGATGTATATACAGTACAGGCCAAATGTTTGGACACATCTTATTTCATGTGTTTTCTTTATTGTCATGACTCATTACATTGTAGATTGTCACTGAAGGCATCAAAACTATGAATGAACACATGTGGAGTTATGTACTTAACAAAAAAAGGTGAAATAACTGAAAACATATTTTATATTCTAGTTTCTTCAAAATAGCCACCCTTTGCTCTGATTACTGCTTTGCAAACTCTTAGCATTCTCTCGATGAGCCTCAAGAGGTCGTCACCTGGAATGGTTTTCACTTTACAGGTGTGCTTGAAGCCCATCGAGAGAATGCCAAGAGTGTGCAAAGCAGTAATCAAAGGATGGCTATTTTGAAGAAACTAGAATATAAAACATGTTTTCAGTTATTTCACCTTTTTTTTTGTTAAGTACATAACTCCACATGTGTTCATTCATAGTTGTGATGCCTTCAGTGACTATCTACAATATAAATAGTCATGAAAATAAAATAAACGCCTTGAAGGAGGAGCAGTGGTGTCCAAACTTTTGGCCTGTACTGTATATATGTGTGTAATATAAATATAAATATATATATACACATCAATGTATATGTATATAAGTGTAATATATATAAATGTATATAAGTGTAATATATATACAGTATGTGTGTGTGTGCGTGTATTATGAATGTATATACTGCAGGTTTGTATATGTAGTCGGTGCTGTCATATATGGGTGAAAGGTAATAGCAATTCTAAGGGCCCACATCCCGCTACAGGGCCCAAACTGCCACACACGGCCCCCACTAGAAGGGCACACACTGATATTCTTTCAGTGGGCCCAGAATTCCTAGCAATGGCTCTGTATGCAGTATAAATGTACATAAGTATGTACAGTATATAGATGCTTGTACCAGCATTCATCATAGCCTGTTGATATGGAAACTGCTGTGAAGATGTTCTCTGGTTTGGTCAGATAAGAAAAAGTGAACGACGGCCGCCAATAAAAACATAAACTTTGTTTCCTATGGACTTGAAGGCACCACCAAAGGTAAACAACTTTTTGAGGTGGTCTTCCATGTTTTGTTCAACTCGACCTAGCAGAATGAAAGAACTTGATTTGAACTCCACTTGGGAGGTCCACTCACCTGTCAGCTGACACAGAGCTGAGGCAGAGAGTGCCTCCACCAGACCAGGCAGAAGATTGACCTGAGACAGACACACACACACACACACACACACACACACACACACACACACACACACACACACACACACACACACACACACACACACACAGATGAGCAGCATGTGACAGTACGCTGGTCTGCGTCTACGTGAACTCACCATCTGGTGTGACCTTAGGTGCGAGAAAGCGACCTTCCTCAGACAACTTCTCTCTGAGGAGCTTGAACACAACAGCAGACTCCACCCACTTTGCCCTGTAACCATGGCAAAATACACAGGAAGTCAATATCTGTTGTAGTTAATAGATATAAAGTTATTTCAAAAGAAAAAAAAGAAAATCCACATTTCCTCTTCGACGAATGACTTTTGAACAAATTGAAAGCTTAAAAGTCCTGATCTATCACAATGTCTTCTAGAACATTCTGGCTGCTGGAAAAGAAAAACAGGAAGGAGCCTGTCAAAACAAAAGCGCTGAACTGAAGGTGGGGACATGTGGAAGCAATTTGGATCCATCCGGAGTGGTCAGACTTCTGTGAGAGGTTTCCATAACGACAGCGCCCCCGCGCGCACACAGACACACACACACACACACACACACACACACACACACACACACACAAACTATAAAACATTTGGACATTCTTCTGTCAGGGCAAAGATCAGACTCCTCACCCCTCTCTCCATCTGTTTACCTGTTTAGGGTGGGCAGACAGGCGTCACTGTCAATCAACGGAATGCTTTTTTAAACCAGTCACTTCTCAACAACACAACTATGGGAATCTAACCTGCAAACTTTCATTTAAAACACACTCTCTGGATTAAAGAAAATTAGATTGATTGATTGATTGGTACCTTGATTGTGCTGCACAAAGCTGCTGGTCTCAAAGTATGTGGACTTGTGGACCTCATAGTCCAAGTCGTGCAGGACTCTATGGTAGAGCTGCACCTCGGTGTCACTGTGTGGGTGTGACCCCATCACAACCAAGGCCCGGCGCCGCCCGCTGGCCATGTGGGACATCTGATAGGACATGACTTTATTTTATAGTTGAAATATATATTTAGTGTAGCTTTTAGCATACAGGCTAGCAAGTAAAAATAGAAGAACAAAGCCCTCCGTTTAAACTTCAGCTGTTTTTAACACTCATCAGTCACATGACCCCCTTGTTGTTGTTTAAAGATCAAATAAAAAAAAAAGTGTTCTCAAGTTTGATTGAGGACCGCAACTCACCTGCAGACCCTCCAGGGCTTTCACCAACTTCCGGTCGTCCTCCGTCGGACTGTCTGGCGGCTCTTTGGCGGCTTGCTGCGGGCCGGACCGCTGTCCAGTGAGGCTCTGGTAGAAGAGGCAGCCCGCCGCTCCGAGCAGCACCAGAAGCGGGCCGGAAATACCTCGGCGGCGGCGGCTCAGCATCTTCGTGGGTCAGCTGTCCTCCTCTTTATCATCGGCCTCATCTCTTCTTGCTGACTGGCCGTCATCGGAAGCATCGTGACAGCACCAGCAACAACTCTGCAGTCAACTGGGCTCGTGTTAAGTTGAAGAAGCTCAACTGCGTGGCAGCGAACTTCACCAGTGGTTCTGATCCAACTTTTTTTCTTAGAACGCCTCCTTTTTTTTTCCCTTGACGAGAAGAGTTTGTACGTGCACGCGCCCCTCCCCCCCAGCTATTTCTGGAAACCACGCGCGTAAGGAGCGCGTGCACACACATTAGATAAACGTGGTTGAATTGTCAAGTCAAGGGGGCGGGGCCAAACCCTCAAACTGGCATAAAGCGTGAAAGCAATGGCTTCACACAGTTTAATTGGATGAAAATAAAAGACAAATAATCTATGGCATACAAAGAAAATGTTTATTGTGTTAAAAAGGTGGAAACAACAAGGTTGGACTTTTTGTTTTTGACGTCTACTTGTGGCGGCTTCCTCTGCGCTTCATGGCGGCCGTGCACTGAGGACAGTACCACTTCCCTTTGGGCGCCTCGCTAAGACCCACACAGCCATAGTGGAACCACTCGATGGGACACTAGAAGACACGTCAGCGCACGTTAGCATACGTCGGCACAAGCCAGAAACTTACGTGTGACTTACATCCGTGTTGTCGCAGCCGACCATTTCCCCGTACGACACCTGCAAACAAAAAACTGTCAGCGTCGCTTGTCGCAGCAGGACAAGATGGCGGCATCTGACCTGGTTACAGATGCAGTAGCGCGGCTCATTGGGGTCATAAGTCCAGTCCACTTGGCTATTGGCCTCGGCCTCGGGCAGCACAGACACCTGCTGGGAAAGTTCCTGGGCCAACGCCGACGAGGACGAACAGGACGACAGCGAGGAGGAGGATGACGATGAAGACGATTGATGGTTGGAAGACTTGACGCTGCTTCTGGAAAACATCACATAGGATTAGCATGGCCGCATTGCGTCCATCACCGCGTGCTCGGTGACGCGCCCTTACTTGGACTTGCGGCCTCGAGAGTCAGAAGTGGTAGCGGCGACGGCAGCGGCAGGGGCGAGCGTCTGCGTGAGCGTGGACGCCAATGCGGAAGACGGGTACGGCGAGTTGTCGCGTGACAAGGAAAAGTCTCGACTGAGCTGGAAGTCGTTGTTCTTGATGGCTTCGTAGCTCGCTTTCAGACTGGACGTCCTGCGACCCTCCTTCATCTGGACACGCACACATTTTTCCACCTTTGACCTCAACATTTAAATGCACTACCTAAGCAATCACCTGACCTCACCTGAGCAGTGGCCTGTACGGCTTGAGCGGCCGCCATGGTGATGGCACCGGCCCCCGCCCCAGGGCCGGCAGGCAGCGAGCTGAGACTGTAAGAGGTCAAAGGTTGTGAGGAGTTGACGCTGTAAATGTTGTTCGCAGAGGATGACATGCTGTTGCCGCGACAACCTGCACAAGATACAAAGTACAGATGAGCACCAGGAAGCCAATGCAGTGGCGACATTTGCCTTTGCGCACGTGTCATCACCTGGCGTGTTCTCTTTTGAGGCGTCTGAGGTCAGCGTAGAAAGCAAAGCTTCGGACTTGAACTTCTTCTCGGGAACATGTTCTGTCGTGTGGTGTGTTGTAGCGCTGTACTTCCGCTCTGTTGCCATGGAAACAAGTTGTCAATAACCCAAGCCAAAGACTTGGGTTATGTTCCAAATGTAAGACTCACTTTCGACGGTGGCATGTGAGTGGGCGTGGTGGTTGTTGACAGGCTGAGATGGACTGTCCATCTCCAAAGATCCTGAAAAACAACAGAACAGGGAGTGACGACAAAAGAAAAGGAAGTGGCAAGTATGCAGCATGGCGGTCTTAATGACTCACGTCTTTCCAGAATCTCTGTGATGCCGGCGTTGTCGGCCTCCAACTCCATCTTGAACTTGGCCAGTTCTTGGTCTAGTTTGCGCAGGTGCCGGTCCACCTGACAACAGACACAAAAGGGGCAGGAGTGACATCTAGTGGTGTCAGACAAAACTACACAACTATTCTACACATGTTGTAAATAATGTCCCACTATCATTTCCAGATGTGGGAAACGTTTCAGCACTAAATCGTATTTATTATTTCAGGGTTATGCAGGTATCAGCAAAGCTAATTTAATTTTTTTTAATGCCACTTGAAACCAATTTAATGCCCATGTCCTACTGCACATAGTTATAACATATAGTCCAAAGCTTTGTTGTGTATATTTGAGGGTCCACCACCCCCTCCATAACAGAGACAGTGCCTACTTTATTGCTTCAGGTTGGGACTTTTATTCAATTTCAATTGCTATCAGACAGAGTATATTATATTTCTAATATTTGTTTTAGAGAACATGGAGATTTAAACATTTACATTCCAATTACAATGCTAAAATATACGAGAAATACAAGTTTATTGCATTTGAAAAGGGTATACTTGCCTTATTATTATTATGTATTATCATTACATTAGAGCAGCGGTGTCAAAACTCATTTTAGCTCAGGGCCGCATGGATAAAAATCTTTTCACACGTGGGCCAGAGGGGTAAAATCGCGGCATAATAACTTAAAAATACAACTACGACAACTTCAGATTGTTTTCTTTGGCCCAAAATAGAACAAGGACATTCTGAAAATGTACATATCAAAAATAATCCTCTTGACACAACACTCAAAGTTGGTAAAAAATTCTGAGGAAAAAAATTGGTGCAGTTTCAAAAACACCATTAAGAACGCAATGAAATTAAGACTTAATCTTAGTGTTTCTACAAACCAATTAAACTTTAGGTCACAGCCCATCTATGATTGAACAAAAACAAAATGAGGTATAAATAAAAACGCTTATATGTATCAACTACCTCATTTGTCAATTCCATTGTTGACTTTCTTTAAATTTGCACAGAAGAAAATCATTTTCACAGAACTATATCAATTGTGCAGTGTCTCATGCAGCATTTTAAGTGAGGTTATCAATTGTATATTTTACCCCCGTTTGTTTTATATTGGGTCGAGGGGGAGGAGTTGCAGCCCCGCTTTACTGTGTACCTCTTGCTTGGTATACTTACTCATCTTAATCTGCTTGCCTAACAGAATTGCTATTGCAACATCAATTGGACACTTTTGGAACAGCAGTTGCTTTAATTTAAAAATGCTGCTCAATTTTACACTTAGCAAACTCATCTGATGGGCCGGATTGAACCTGGGCCGCATGTTTGACATCCCTGCTTAGTGGTTAACTTGGTCTCAAGCTAATATATCGTCAAGCAAAATTTGTTACCGCCGCAGGCCTACCGTTAACTGGTGCCTGTCTTTAATCGCCCACTTGTGAATAGCTAATACCATTTGTGAGTTCACTGAATTAAATATTTTTCAAGCCTCCGGTCATTAAATTAATGATTTTTAATGTCTGAATTTGAGCAAAATCCATTTAATTACATTTAATGCTTTTCTATGACCGGTGGGAACCCTTTACCTAATAATATTAAAGTTAAGTTAGTTAAAGTACCAATGATTGTCACACACACACAAGGTGTGGTGAAATGTGTCCTCTGCATTTGACCCACCCTTGTTCACCCCCTGGGAGGTGAGGGGAGCAGTGGGCAGCAGCGGTGCCGCACCCGGGAATCATTTTTGGTGATTTAACCCCCAATTCCAACCCTTGATGCTGAGTGCCAAGCAGGGAGGTTATGGGTCCCATTTTAATAGTCTTTGGTAGTGATGGGTCCGGCAACACCGATGCATCGGCGCATGCGTCGAGCTCATAGAGCGAAACCCTGTGTCGGTGCGCGTACGGCTTTTAGAAAGTCACGTGACCGATCATGAGCTGTTTTGGTCACGTGACCGATACGCGAACTGTGTCGCACTGACGCCTCCTCTGTGCCCTGTGAGCGGCTCTTTTCTACAGCCGGAGAAATAATAACTAAGAAGAGAAAGCGTCTAAAATTGAATACGTTGGAAAAATTGGTGTTTTTTTTAATAAAAATGTGTAAAAAAAAAATAATAATAATTTCCAGGTCCACAAGCATCCTCATTCACAACACGTTCTCTTAGATTTCCATGTTATGATACATGTTCACATTATTTATTGACTGTATCTAAAAAAGACAAAAAATATATTTTTATTTAAATGAAGTTATGAAATAATCCTAAATGACATACAATGACTTGGTTTATATTATTGTATATACTAGGTCAGTGGTTCTCAACCTTTTTTCAGCAATGTACCCCCTGTGAATTTTTTTTTAATTCAAGTACCCCCTAATCAGAGCAAAGCATTTTTGGTTGAAAAAAAAAAGATGAAGTAAAATACAGCACTATGTCATCAGTTTCTGATTTATTAAATTGTAAAACAGTGCAAAATATTGCTCATTTGTAGTGGTCTTTCTTGAACTATTTGGAAAAAGATATAAAAATAGCTAAAAACTTGTTGAAAAATAAACAAGTGATTCAATTATAAATAAAGATTTCTACACCTAGAAGTAATAATCAACTTAAAGTGCCCTCTTTGGGGATTGTATTAGAGCTCCATCTGGATTCATGAACTTAATTCTAAACATTTCTTCACAAAAAAAAAAATCTTTTAACATCAATGTCCACAAAAAATCTAGCTGTCAACACTGAATATTGCATTGTTGCATTTCTTTTCACAGTTCTTTTTGACAGACATTTTAGTGACAAACCTGAGCTTGTGCTTCACGGAGTTTATGAACTTACATTCATATTTTGTTGAAGTATTATTCAATAAATATATTTATAAAGGATTTTTGAATTGTTGCTATTTTTAGAATATTTAAAAAAAATCTCACGTACCCCTTGGCATACCTTCAAGTACCCCCAGGGGTACGCGTACCCCCATTTGAGAACCACTGTACTAGGTCATAAAATCAGTGTCAGTTGAGGCGGTCCATAGGTTGCCTGTAGGGATTTTTAACGTCCAGCAGATGTCAGTATTTAGTCACACAGTATCAATACAGTTTTGCAATGTGTCGAAATGCTTCATGAGGCCTCATCAATAGTCTTTGGTATGACTCGGCCGGGGTTTTGAACTCACAACCTACCAATCTCAGGGCGGACACTCTAACCACTAGGCCACTGAGTAGGTTTATTTAAAGTAACAATTGAATTATTTCACTAAATGTTTGTATTTAATTAGAGCATCACTAGTTGTAACTTACCAGATCATAAATCTGATTGGCCAGCTGGACTTTCTCATCTGCGTCTTCCAGAGCTTTGTAATAATCCTAGACAAAATACAAACATCTGAATATTTGACATGTCAAGGCCTTCAATGAATCGCCTAACCTTTTTAATGACCTCCATCTGCTCCTCTCGCCACTCTGGCTTGTTCTTCTTGGCGTTGATGAAGAAGTCGACCACTTTCTGCTCCAGCTGGTCTGTAGCGTCTGCAAATGTTACAAAACAAATAAACCACACAAGCCAATGGCATTGGAATTAAACACAAGGGGGGGGGTCATAGATAATATCATTATTGAAGCTTAGTGATGACACGTTGATTGTGTTTAAAAACAACTGTACTTTAATTACAGGATGCCTTTAGAGGAGGTTCCATGGTTGCTGATGTTTGAGTGTGATTTCGTGTCAAGTTTGGTTGACTGGTGACACAACGTGCTAGCTTGATAGTACGTAGCAATACATTTATTTGACTAGTTTCGACAAGATTATGTTGGGAGTGTAGTAGCATTGGTGTTGTCCTCATTGTTCATGCTGCACGTACTTTGGACCTGCAGGTCCATCTCTCGCATTTCCGTAAACCTGTCGCGAAGGTCCATGGGAAGCTGCTCGATCACTGCATACCAAGAAAAAAAAAAACGGTTATCGTGCTAGCTTGGCTAGGCTAAATGTCAGACAGAGACGCGCCGGCATATCAAACACATTTAATGCACAAAATACTTCTTTGGCACCTCGGCCGGTTCCTAACAGTCAGATACTCACTCTCGAGATAATCTTCCAGGTACAACATAGCGTCAAATTTAAGGTTTAACGTGTTTAATGATACAAATAATCTCTTTCAAGATGGCGCCGTCAGCCGTTGCCTCGCTCAGAAAAAATTGTTCGAAATGTGAGGTCAGAGTTCTGACGCACACGCCAGTCTGCGCGGTGATTGGTCTAAAAGGAAAGAGGCGTGAACTTGCGGCACCGGGGCATCATGGGACTTGTAGTTTTAATGCAGTAGAGAATGTATGAGTTAGTGTTGACGCATGAAGTCACGTGATGTGTTGAAATTCACATTTAGTTGACTAAACCCCAAACGTTCAACAAAGTAAGAGAATAAAAAGTACTGGGCACGTCCTGAGGTCCTGACGTCATTGTACGTCCGATGTAATAGAAATAAACTTTATTGGGTCACAGTCGTCCCACCGCCCTCCTCCCTCCGGGAACAGACTTCCTCCCGAGCCGGCGGGACCGGACACATCCGTGCGCGAGCCGCAGATGACATTTGTGCGGGGTCTCCTAGCTCCTCCTCTCGACTATTTTAAGCGTCAGTGCGCGTGCGCAGAAGAGGGCAAACAAGTACACACCTGTTCGCTTCCCTGACAAAGGACACACGTAAAGCGGTGTGACAAGAGTTCGACTCCGGTACCGGCCCGTGCTCAGCATGTCACCATGGCGCACCGAGCAAGATGAGCCCGAATGGCGCGACAGGACGCGGTGCGCTGCGTGCGTGTGCTGCTGTACACTCTCAACGTGCTCTTCTGGGTAAAGTCATTTCTCACCTCTTTGCAACTTTCTGTAGCTTCTCAGTCATGAACATTTTTTTTTTTTACGCATGTTGACAATATTTTATAAAAAAATCTCATAACAACCCAGAAAAAAAGGATATTTCAATTGAGGTATTATGCGTCATAATACATCAAACATTTCATAAAAGTATAACAAATGTAGCTCCGTAGTTAAGGTATTTCATAAAGCAGTTTTTAATTTTTGTAATTCCAAGGAACATCGGTGATGCATGGCATGTCTATGTTTTGGTTTGGCACCTGAGTGCATGACTGCAGCCCATCTATTCTAAGTGCCATGGCTCGTGGCTACATATCCCTTCCATCCATCCATTTCCCACCGCTTATTCCCTTTGGGGTCGCGGGGGGGCGCTGGAGCCTATCTCAGCTACAAGAGGGCAGCAGGCGGGGTACACCCTGGACAAGTCGCCACCTCATCGCAGGGCCAACACAGATAGACAGACAACATTCTTTCTTTCTTTCTTTAGTTTATTTCGAACATGAACACACTTATATCATAATACATCACACAATTTCATATCATTTCATTTTACATCATGCCCGAAAAGGAGTAGGAAGAAGCAAAGCTTATTTAATCCTACCCCTTTCCCACTTCAAAGCGTTTACAAATATATAGAATCATTTACTGACCTTTTTATATAATAAAATAACATCTATGAATTAGTATACAACAGTTTTGTAATATGTAATTAATTAATTAATTCAGTCATTATTAACATACTGAGATGAAGAATATCTTATTTTCAATAAGGTTGAAAGTACTTCTCATAATTCTTCTTCTTTGTACTCTGCAAGCACTATTATTTTGAACAACCTCTTAAACTGGATCATATCAGTACAATTTTTAACTTCTTTACTTAATCCATTCCATAATTTAATTCCACATACTGATATGCTAAAAGTTCTAAGTGTTGTACGTGCATATAAATGTTTTAAATTATTTTTTCCTCTAAGGTTATATTTCTCCTCTTTAGTTGAGAAGAATTGTTGTACATTCTTTGGTAGCAGGTTATAGTTTGCTTTGTACATCATTTTAGCTGTTTGCAATTTTACCAAATCACCGAACTTTAATATTTTTGACTTAATAAATAAAGGGTTTGTATGTTCTCTATATCCAACATTATGTATTATTCTAACTGATCTTTTTTGTAACACGGTTAGCGAATGTAGCGCACATTTGTAGTTATTTCCCCATATTTCTGCACAATAACTCAGATATGGTAACACTAGCGAGCAGTAGAGAATATGTCGTGATTTTTGGCCCAGGACATATTTTGCTTTATTCATTATTGAAATGTTTTTTGCCACCTTATGTTGTGTTCACACTCACGTTCACACACTAGGGCCAATTTAGTGTACATAGTTTATTATAATACCTCTGCCAGGAGCTTATGTACTCACTGTTGTTTATTGTAGTTCGTCAGCAACATAGCTCAAAACGTTATGGCCAAATTCTGATTAAAATTTGAAGAAAATGTGAGAAATAGGGAACAAGTGGGGGTGATTTAGATTTTGCGTGGACCTTTTGGGGTCACTGTGACATTTGCTTCGCCAGCTAACAGCGGGTAGGCTCGTAACTCAAAATACAGTACAGGCCAAAAGTTTGGACACTATTTCTCATTTCAATAGGTTTTCTTTATTTTTATGACTATTTACATTGTAGAGTGTCACTGAAGGCATCAAAACTATGACACCTGTGAAGTGAAAACCCTTTCAGGTGACTACCTCTTAAAGCTCATCGAGAGAATGCCAAGAGTGTGCAAAACAGTAATCAGAGCAAAGGGTGGCTACTTTGAAGAAACTAGAATTATAAAACATGTTTTCAGTTATTTTTGCCTTTTTTTGTTAAGTACATAACTCCACATGTGCTTCATTCATAGTTTTGATGCCTTCAGTGACTATCTACAATGTAAATAGTCATGAAAATAAAGAAAACCCATTGAATGAGAAGGTGTGTCCAAACTTTTGGCCTGTGCTGTATGTTCACAAGTTAAAGCATAACAAACAGCCGAGAGACAGTTTCTATCTCAAAATACTCGTAACTTGGAGTACTTGTAAGTTGAGGTATCACTGTATTTTATATATTTTTTCACCGTGTCGTGGGTCTTTCCTGATGCTTCCTAACAGGGTCAGACATACCCTGAACATTTTCACAAAGAGGGATTCCTGGGGGGCATCCTGATCCGATGCCCGAGCCAACTCTGAGTCCCTCCTAAATGACAGAGCTGCTCGCCCTATCTCTAAATGAGAGTCCCACAACCATACACTGTTAAAAGTAATGTTGGCTTTTAGTCAGAAGGACTATTGTTGTAAAGGCAGCACGGTGGAAGTGCGTCTGCCTCACAATACGAAGGTCCTGAGTAGTCCTGAGTTCAATCCCGGGCTCGGGATCTTTCTGTGTGGAGTTTGCATGTTCTCCCCGTGACTGCTTGGGTTTCCTCCGGGTACTCCGGCTTCCTCCCACCTCCAAAGACACGCGCCTGGGGATAGGTTGATTGGCAACACTGAATTGGCCCTCGTGTGTGAATGTTGTCTGTCTATCTGTGTTGGCCCTGCGATGAGGTGGCGGCTTGTCCAGGGTGTACACCGCCTTCCGCCCGATTGTAGCTGAGATAGGCCCCGCGACCCCAAAGGGAATAAGCGGTAGGAAATGGATGGATGGATGGACTATTGTTGTCAAGCTGACAGAACAAATTGCCCATCACAACTTAGTAAGAAGAGCTGTGACAACTTCAACTATAGAAAGAAGCGGGAGAATTCTTAAAAACCCCATAATAATAAGTTCAGCTAAATTCACAAAGTAAGTCAAGGTGGGCCTTTCAACCAACGTGCATGCGCCAGCAATGTGACGTCACGCGCAGTGTTATCTGATGAAATAAGGTCAACCAACATATTTTTCAGTTCTCTTAAGTCATGTTTTCCAGTGAACATTACATAGTACAGATACAAATTACAAGTAGTCTCAATTGCCTCTATATGGGCCGCATGGCTCAGTGGGTAGAGTGGCAGTATTATAGAAGGATAGGCTAAAAACAAAGGGTTAGTGTGGATGCTTCCCGTTTCTGTAAGCCCGTGGTTAGCGCGTTGTCTGTAAAAATGGGTGACTGTGATAATGTTTACACTGAATATTCGTCAGTTGTAGAAACTTGATCAAATATATTATACCAACTTATTTCAAAGTTATCTCAACTAATATTTTCATGTTCATCTTACATCAGACTGAATATCAACTCATGTTTTGAAGTGTAATATACTTGACACTACAAGTTGACTCAACTTAACTCAGTCAAGCAACAAGATGACCTGAATGAGTTAAGTTGAGCCCACATTTTTTATCTCTCAGCTGGCCTGAGAATGTCTCAGGATCCCCCGGGAGAAGCTCGACGAAGTAGCCGGGAAGAGGGATGTTGGCTCTCGGATAAGCATATATTTTCTCCATGCTTCAGCTTGTGTAATTCTCTTTCTAAATGGGGGCTCGTACTCTCCTTAACGATTTTCACTGTCATCTACTCTCTTGCTAGTGTGGTCAAGTTCTCGGTATCTAAGCAGGTCATTTGCCAGATGCAGTTGGAAGTCCAGGAAGCGTTCGATGTTCAAACTTGCAGTGCATTTAGGAGTTAGTGATGCCAACATCAAAGAAATAAGCAATCACACACAAGGTCCATTTCTTGGTTCTGCTTGTCATGCAATAGAATCCCAGCATGCGGTCACAGGGGTCCACACTACCCATCTATACTCCCTGTGACTACAGGTCTTCATATACCTAGACCTTTGTGGCCTCATGTAACAGTTGGGTGGATTTCCTACTAAAAATAGATGTACAATAAAATCCAGAAAACTACGTACACGAGTAAAAGCGGACAAAATGATGTAATCTCACACAAAGTATATGAAAGAATTGACTCTTGTTTGATTACTCAATTTATTATCACAACACAGCAGAGCCTCTTGCAGTAGGAGCTGGATAGGAGAAATTCTCCTTGGTTTCCGGTGCAAGTGTGCCGCAAACACTGGTGGCTACTGTCCGCCTGACATGGCCAAGGAGTCACAGGAACACGTTTTGACAGCAATATGTGGCAAAATATTCGCCTAGATACATTAATGTCCTCACAAATAGTAATATGAATATAAAGCATTACATGCATTGGCTAAAAAGGGAATTTTGTGTCCATGCCTCGATCTTTTATACATTGTTGAAATCAAATGTTTAACGATCGCTTCTGTTTGTCGCCAAAGTATTCGCAGCTTGTAGAACTATACGTAAATCATCCATTAAGTTGGCGTGAGGCAACGCACATATCCTAGTCAACGACAGTCTTATTAATGACTCCTACTGAACATGGGGAAGAGTGTGGAGATGTATGCACTAGGTAGAAGGAGCAAATGGTCCAGGGCCCTATGCAACAAGCTTTCTTAAGCACAAAAACATGGTGTATGCCCTTTTTCACGACAAAGATGAGATGGATTTAAGGTCATGTCTACACTAAGTCGTTTAACCCCTTAAACGAATAATTATTTAGCCTAAGCCCCGTTTCAGCCACACTAAACCAACGTTTAAGGTCCCCCTCTTTGGACAAATTTTTACACGGCTAAGTGCGCCGTGTATTTCTTTAATCTCCAGCACTTAGCTTTGTATGGACTCATTGATCGTTTACAAACTGAGTTCGGAGAGGAAGTGACGCCAGAAAGACCGCGCCCACACAGACAGTGACGTCAGAAAGAACGATTGCTGCTATTTCGGATACAACACTTCTCAGACGGCAAGAGAACTTTCGAATGTCCAGGTCCGTTGTGATTCTACTTAGCGAAAAACTTTGTCCATTTGTAGAATGAGAGTCAACGAGAATACGAGTTCCCGTGGATGTGATCAAAAAGGTAGCGTGTGCTTTGTATTACCTGGCCGTCGAGGGAAGACTACAGAAAACATTGAATGCATTTGGACTGGCAAAGCAGACTGTATCAGTTATTGTTCGCCATGTATGTCGCGGACTCAACGTCTAGGTCCAGAGTATATAAAGTCACCAAAAATGAATGGACAATGAGGGTGAAGGCAAAAGAGTGAGGAGTGTTCTGACCAGATATCTACATCCCTAGATTGATTGTTGTAAAATGTTCTTCATCACATTGTTTACAAGTCTAATAAAGATTTGATTCATTTATGATGGCTCAGGTGTAATTCACTACAATAGGGCCCCACAGCACACTGGATTCCAGTTAATTCAAATACCACAACACTGGGTATTGTTCAGATAAGTTAAATTTAAGAACTTGCACACAAAGCAACACTGGATGTGACTATGACGTGCACATTTTCCGTGCATGGTTGCGTTGCGCCGGCGGGCGGAGGGGAGCAGGGGGTCTTAAACGGTGGCATTGTTGTGTGTGGACACGGATAAGGTCAGGTGGGATTTACCCTGGATAACCTTATCCGGCTTAGTGTAAACGGGGCCTAAAACTATAGCTTGTTTTTGTGATCACATGACTATTAGGACTGACTTCTCTTTTCAACTATTGGCATGGCTTTGAGATCTTATTGTTGTTATGGTTCTAGTTGTGTAAGGACATTAGCCAACAATTAATCCAGGAGCTTAATTGATGTGAAGTAGTGGTCAAAGTACATGAATCCTCCTGTGGGAACAGTTTCAGGGCGAATGTATCCTTCCCTCTATTATACTTCGGAGTTCAGCATCCGACGATCTGGAGAAGCAACAACGAACACCTCTCAGCCTTCAGGAATCTTGCTTTCCTGGAACAAATTAGCTGATGGGACAGTGACCATTAAAGGGTTAATTTGCTCAATGCAGACCTTTCCTGTTTTGGACCGTCCAAGGGAGCCTTGCCTTACTTTGTCCAGAAGTGTCCTGACTCTCCAAAGAATGTCTTTCTCCATTGTTATTGATAATCTTAAGGGAGTTTGAGAACCTGTTTTTTCTCCTATTCTGGCTCATTATTATTGGTCATTTGGTTTTTGTTACCCAAAATATGTTGATTCCGGAAAGGCAATATGCATAGATCAGCCCCTCATCTGATTTGAAAGCCGCCAAGTCTTCAAAGACTTTGTCGTCAATGTAATGTGAAAAGCACTGCATAGGATTCCAGTTTCTAGAAGTAATGGTGTTATCTTGATAGTCGCGAGGTCTGGGAAGCACGGGTCGGAATCAGTGATGTGGAAAAAAAACCTCATAAAAAATCAAAAACATCTTACCTGTCTTAGTGATTTATCATATTGCTAGTCCTGTTTGTCAGAAGATCTGATAAATATTCTGCCTCTTCTTAGACTTAGACTTAGAGACTTAGACTTCCTTTTTATTGTCATTCAAATTTGAACTTTACAGCACAGATAAGAACGAAATTTCGTTACATAAGCTCATGGTAGTGCAGGATAAAAAAGCAATAAGGTGCTTATATAAATAAATAAATATATATAAATAATATATATATATATAAAATAAATAAATATATATAAATATTTATAAATAAATAAATAGATTACTGTACAGATAAATATATTGCACTTTTCCACATGCGTCCACGTTTATGGATGTATGTTATATTGTCTTTTTTTATTCCAGCGAGTTAATCCATTTTGGGGGGAGTTGAGGGGATAATTTAATTATGATGCGTTCAAGAGTCTTACGGCTTGAGGGAAGAAGCTGTTACAGAACCTTGAGGTTCTGCTTCGGAGGCTGCGGAACCTCTTTCTAGAGTCCAGCAGTGAAAACAGTCCTTGGTGGGGGTGGGAGGAGTCTTTGCAGATTTTCTGAGCCCTGGTCAGGCAGCGGCTTTTTGCGATCTCCTGGATAGGAGGAAGAGGAGTCCTGATGATCTTTTCCGCCGTCCTCACCACTCTCTGGAGAGACTTCCAGTCTGAGGCATTGCAGGCTCCAGTCCAGACAGAGATGCTGTTGGTCAGTAGGCTCTCTATAGTGCCTCTGTAGAATGTGCTGAGAATTGGGGGAGGGAGCTGTGCTCTTTTCATCCGACGCAAAAAGTGCATGCGCTGCTGAGCTCTTTTTACAAGAGCTCCGGTGTGTAGGGACCAGGTTATATTGTCTGTGTCTTCTGAGCTTCTTCTACAGCCAAGGAATAAATGATTGATTTTATACATGCATTACGTCAGTGATTTTCAACCACTGTGCCGCGGCACACTAGTGTGCCGTGAGATACAGTCTGGTGTGCCGTGGGAGATTATCTAATTTCACCTATTTGGGATCAAAAATGTTTTTTGCAAACCAGTAATTATAGACTGCAAATAATGTGTTGTTGTTGAGTGTCGGTGCTGTCTAGAGCTCGGCAGAGGTACCGTGTAATACTCTTCCATATCAGTAGGTGGTAGCTAATTGCTTTGTAGATGTCGGAAACAGCAGGAGGCATCGTGCAGGTAAAAGGTTATCTAATGCTTAAACAAAAAGTAAACAAAAGGTGAGTGCCCCTAAGAAAAGGCTATGCAGAACGAAACTAAAACTGAACTGGCTACAAAGTACCGTATTTTCCGCACCATAAGCCGCCCTGGGTTATAAGCCGCGCCTTCAATGAACGGCATATTTCAAAACTTTGTCCACCTATAAGCCGCCCCGTGTTATAAGCCGCATCTAACTGCGCTAAAGGGAATGTCAAAAAAACAGTCAGATAGGTCAGTCAAACTTTAATAATATATTAAAAACCAGCGTTCTAACAACTCTGTTCACTCCCAAAATGTACGGTAATGTGCAAATGTGCAATCACAAACATAGTAAAATTCAAAATAGTGCAGAGCAATAGCAACATAATGTTGCTCGAACGTTAATGTCACAACACACAAAATAAACATAACGCTCACTTTCTGAAGTTATTCTTCATTCATAAATCCCTCGAATTCTTCTCCTTCGGTGTCCGAATTAAAAAGTTGGGCGAATACGGGATCCAAAATGGCCGGCTCCGTCTCGTTCTGTGAATCCTGCCTTCCGGAAAGCTCGGACCACAGTTGTGACCGAAATATCCGCCCAGGCATTTACGATCCACTGGCAGATGTTGGCGTATGTCGTCCGGCGCTGTCTCCCTGTCTTAGTGAAGGTGTGTTCGCCTTCGGTCATCCATTGTTCCCACGCCGTTCGCAGTCGTGCTTTAAATGCCCTGTTGACACCAATATCGAGCGGTTGGAGTTCTTTGGTTAATCCACCCGGAATGACGGCGAGTGTTGTATTTGTGTGCTTCACTTGTTTTTTGACACCATCTGTGATGTAAGTTTAAATTCTGCGTTATACGCGTGTCGCTTAGTAGGAGCCATTTTGTGGTCTTTACAGATGTAAACACACAAAGGAAATGAAACGTAATACCCGCGCGCTTCTTCTACGGGGGCGGGTGGTTGCTTACCATAGAAGAAGAAGCGCTTCCTCTTCTACGGGGAAAAAAGATGGCGGCTGTTTACCGTAGTTGCGAGACCGAAACTTTATGAAAATAAATATTTATATTAATCCATATATAAGGCGCACCGGGTTATAAGCCGCACTGTCAGCTTTTGTGAAAATTTGTGGTTTTTAGGTGCGGCTTATAGTGCGGAAAATACGGTAAACAACAGAATGCTGGACGACAGCAAAGACTTACTGTGGAGCAAAGATGGCGTCCACAATGTACATCCGAACATGACATGACAATCGACAATGTCCCCACGAAGAAGGATAAAACCAAAGTAGATGCGGGAAATATCGCTCAAAGGAAGACATGAAACTGCTACAGGAAATTACCAAAAAAAGAGAAAAAGCCACCAAAATAGGAGCGCAAGACAAGAACTAAAACACTACACACAGGAAAACAGCAAAAAACTCAAAATAAGTCACGGCGTACACCTACTTTGAGACAAGAGCTATAATGATGCATGCTTGGTTATGGTTTAAAGTCATATCCAACAATTGCGACAACGAATTTTTACTGTCAGCTGAGTTTCGATTTTTAATGATTTCTGCTGGTGGTGTGCCTCCGGATTTTTTTCAATGCAAAAAATGTGCCCTGGCTCAAAAAAGGTTGAAAAACACTGCATTACGTGACATCGAAAATACATTCTAATTGTTTATTACCCCACAAAGAAATGTGTTTTGGGGCAGAAGTTTGAACATAAACCACAAACTGGCAGGCTGGTAAGCTAGCCGCTATTAGCTAAATCAGGGGTCCCCAAACTTTTTGACTCGGGGTTAAGACAATTTGGATGATGTCACGTTATCAAAGGTAAAATGCATTTTTAGACAATATGATTTGCCTGTGCGACACCGAGAGTAAGAAGCGGTAGATAATGGATTAGAAAGGACAGATTTAAAAAAAAAGAATAAATTACCAAAAAAAAATAAAAAATGTTTAAATTGGGACTTTTCGCGGGCCGGATTTTGGACGCTGTTGGGCCGGATGCGGCCCTCGGGC
Organism: Nerophis lumbriciformis; assembly: GCF_033978685.3. Classification (NCBI taxonomy): domain Eukaryota; kingdom Metazoa; phylum Chordata; class Actinopteri; order Syngnathiformes; family Syngnathidae; genus Nerophis; species Nerophis lumbriciformis. The sequence goes on from NC_084552.2 coordinate 54,515,631, forward strand.
CGTAGTTTGGGCACCCCTAAGCTAAATGATACTGTCTGTTTATGTTTCCTTACTTTGAACTCTGGCAAACTATATTTATATCTCATCAGCACAACAAACTTGTCTTATCTTGTGTGTATGTGTGCACTGGCCACTTTGAAATTCTCAGAAGTTATTTGTAGCAGAAACTGATCTGTGTGCGTGTGTATGTGTGTGTGTGTGTGTGCGTGTGTGTGTGTGCTCGTGCTTATGTGTGTATGTGTGTGTTTCTAGCTGATGTCAGCGTGCATTCTGGGAGTGGCGGCTTGGATTCGAGATTCCTTGAACGCTGTCCTGACCCTAACGGCTCACACCAGGTCAGTGTGGACCAACATCAACAAACAAAACCCGATCATGTCCTAGCGAAACATGTACTCTGTGTGTGTGTTTGTGTGTGTGTCAGGCTGGAGGAGGCGGCCGTGCTGACGTTCTCTCCGCTCGTTCACCCCGTGCTCGTGCTGGTGTGCTGCTTCCTGCTCATGGTCGCCATGTTGGGCGTGTGTGGCACGCTGCGCTGCGACCTGCTGCTGCTGTCATGGGTACTCCAATAGAGTGAAATAACTGCCACAACTCAACAAACACACATGTTTTTACCTGCGCCCTACAATTTTCAAGTAAAAAAATAAATTAAAAAAAATGCAAGTTTTAGAACAAGTTTTTTTGGAGTAAAAACTTTTGGCAGTAATATTCAACCCTGTGCAAGCCACACACTTGCACTCAGAGCACCTGTAATTTGCAATAACAGGTGGTGATGCTGAGTCAATTTACGGCCGTCAAAGCTACCCTTGCGCATGGTGCCCTCCGCCAAAAATAACAAAGAAGAAGAAGAAGCAGGGTAAAATGTCGGCCAGGAAAGAGGGGAAACTTACAGGTTGAGCTTGTTTCCCCTTAAATTGACTCAGCAGTCGTTGTAGGGTGCGAATTAGGGGTGCTCTGAGTGCAAGTGTGTGGATCGCGCAGGTAGGAATATTACTGCCAAAAGTTTTAGCTAGAAGAAAATAGTTTTTCTACCAGCGAATCGGGGACGGCGTGGCGAAGTTGGGAGAGTGGCCGTGCCAGCAATCTGAGGGTTACTGGTTCAATCCCCACTTTCTACCATCCGAGTCACGTCCGTTGTGTCCTTGAGCAAGACACTTCACCCTTGCTCCTGATGGGCCTGGTTAGCGCCGTGCATGGCAGCTCCCGCCATCAGTGTGTGAATGGGTGAATGTGGAAATAGTGTCAAAGCGCTTTGAGTTCCTTAAAAAAGGTAGAAAAGCGCTATACAAGTACAACCCATTTACCATTCACCATTTTTTAACTGAAGGACATTGTTTTATTTGTGTGTTTGTGAAGTTTTGGCAGTATGTTCACTCCTTATACTCCTCTATTGTGATTGGTTGATGTGATTCGCTGGAGGGGGGCGGGGCCATGTTCTCAGATGTCTGGCTCCGTTTTTAATGGCGCTCTGTGCAAGGTGGCCTTTTGGTTGCCATATTAGCAGAGGTGCCCACACAACCCGAGGGGCCCCGTAATTCCCCGCATGGGTCAACATTCGGGATGTTGCGCACAAACGTCCTCACCTCCTTGTTTGTGTTGACACACATGCGCATGTGATGATAATATGTCACTGATTTGTCTTCATCCATTTAATGGGAACTGAAATGAGCGCTGAGCACAAAATAAGTCTTTTGTTTTTCCACCCCCCTTTCTTACGGCGCCCCCTATACAATGGCGCCCATGTATATAGAATTGTCACTGCTGAATATTTGTGTTTTAGTACTTTTGCTGTCTGATGGTCATCTTGTGTGTGGAGCTCGCCAGCGCTGTTTGGACTTACGAGCAGGTGACCCACACACCTGCCCTTATGTGCATGTTTGTGTTATCAGCAGAGAGGTGACACACCTGTGTGTGTGTGTGTGTGTGTGTGTGTGTGTGTGTGTGTGTGTGTGTGTGTGTGTGTGTGTGTGTGTGTGTGTGTGTGTGTGTGTGTGTGTGTGTGTGTGTGTGTGTGTGTGTGTTCTGGCAATGCTTACTTAATGGGGACATCGCTCTGTTTACACAGTCACCTTTAGGGGACCTCTGACGGTATGGGGACAAAAAAACAGGTCCCCTAAAGGGAAATCTTTTTAAATGATGTTAATCATTTACAAAGGTTTAACCATTAATAGTACTGTGATTCTGTATGGTATCTATCCTTATTTAAAACTAATATATTTTTCCAAAAACAAAATCTGGTTTAGTGTTCCTTAGGATGACATTTTCATACAGCATGATTAGAAAACATTATTACCTTAACCAGGCATGTGATTTTTCCGTCTAAAGTCGGAATTCCGTCTTTTTTAATCTCGGGGGAAAAAAAAAAATTATCTCCCGTTTTTCTGTTTTTTTTTCGACCCTAAATCAAGATTCGAGACGTAGTTTATATTACGCCGTAGTTGATTGGTCGATATGTTCCTTGTGACCAATCAGGACATCTGTTATGAATGATGACGTTAATAACGTCATCATTCATAATGGTTATTACCGCCATTTTCCATATGTAAACAATGTCGGTTCTCGAGAGAAAGGACGCTTTACGAGTAAAAGAAATTGATAAACATGTCAAAAATAAGTTTCGATGGGACTGGATGGAAAGGGAAATCACTGATACTGTTGGGAAGAAGGAAGTTACGACTTTGTTCGGTGATTTTATTCGGAAAATCGATCATCCCGGAAAGGTTTTGTGCACGTGGTGTCATGATAATATTGACTATGGATCACGAGGTTTCAAGGCTTTGGAAGTACACGCGAAACGCCAAAAACATATGAAACAACTTGAAGCAAGGAAAACAAAATTTTCACTAGCTGGTACTTGTGGATGTCAACCGAAAGTGAGCAAACCTTACGGACTTCATCCTTTGTTTACATCGACAACTGCCGTAGACATCGAGAGGATAGATCCACCCAAACAACCCACTTCAGTTGCAGACAGGGTTGTTAATAATGAGGTAAGCTAAAAAATAATTGCTTGCGAAATACGCATGTTTGTTTTAAATATTAACCAATTATTGCTTTGCGAAATATAAATGGGTTTTTCTAAAAATAAAAAGCCACGTGAAAATATATTATGAAATTACAGAAATTCAAAGAGTCGCATTATTGATTCCATTTAACAATTTATTTGAAATAAATTTGCATATAATACTATTTTGTAATATTAAGTTCTTATGTAGTCTCTTGAAACAATATTGTCAGTGGTGTAACAATCTTGAAGGTAAATATTTTCACACTTGTTTCATGCAATATGTCAGTGTCCTCACATTATTATTATTTCCTATTTTCAAATATGAGTAAACAATACTAAACATGTTTAATTATTTTCATAAATTGATATCCTATTTTGGCAAAGAATGAAATGTTTACATTTGGTATTTTGTTATATTTATAACTAAACTTGTAGGCAATTAGGCATATACATTAAAACTGAATTGTTATTAGTGGTTATGTATTTTACAATTAATGCTACTTTCTGATAGCATATATCATGTAATAGTCTTAACTTTAAAATATATTTTGTATAATAATAAATCTTGGCAAACCTGTTACACCACTGATCTTTTTTTTTTTTTTTTAGGATAATTGGGTTATGTATGTTCTATTAATGATGTTTTCATGTCTTTAAACACTAAAATATTTTCTTCAAATGGTGCTGTCGTTGTTAATTTTAGCATGTTAAATTGGTGAAAAACCAGGAGCTTCGGGGGGACCCTGGACCTGGCTGGGGGCCTTCGTCCCCCAGACCCCCGGACATTTTTTCAGTCTTTTTCATTGTGGTCAAATCACATGCCTGCTTAACGTATGATTCACATTCAGAATTTTCCATCCTTCTATATATGGTAGTTGGAGTTGCAGACAACTTCATTACTGCTGAATAGCAGTTTTCAGTAATGTCACAGAAGATGCAGGATTTTGCTTTAACATTTAATAATAACTGGGATTTTTATAGCGCTTTTCTAAGTACCCAAAGTCGCTTTACATGTAGAACCCATCATTCGTTCACACCTGGTGGTGGTAAGCTACTTTCATAGCCACAGCTGCCCTGGGGTAGACTGACGGAAGCGTGGCTGCAATTTGCGCCAACGGCCCCTCCGACCACCACCTATCATTCATCATTCAATTCACCGGTGTGAGTGGCACTGGGGGCAAAGGGTGAAGTGTCCCGCCCAAGGACACAACGGCAGCGATTTTTGGATGGTAAGAGGCGGGGAGCGAACCTGCAACCCTCAGGTTTCTGGCACGGTTGCTCTACCCACTATGCCATGCAACCCCATTTAAGTGGTGAAACTTCCTATAAGAGGACAACTGTGGTGCTGTATTCTGAGGATCATGTCATATTTAATTTGAACTTTTTTTTTTTTTTAATGGTCCTCATAGTCATGTACAAATTTGTGTGAATTATGAAAAATTATTAAAATTTGGTCCCCATGAACCATATTAACTCTTTTTCCCCAGGGTCCCCAGTAAGAATGATCAGCACATTACTTTCATCAATCCAGAGATTTAAGACGTGTATGAGCTAACTGGGCACTGGCCATTTTACCTCATTTTTATTATGCCTCCACAACTAGTAGAAAGGGTGGTCCCCACAAGTGATGATCAAAAACTTGGTCCCTATTCCAAATGCTAACCAGTGTGTGTGTGTGTGTGTGTGTGTGTGTGTGTGTGTGTGTGTGTGTGTGTGTGTGTGTGTGTGTGTGTGTGTGTCTGTGTGTGTGTTTTTGTGCGCACACCTGTCTGTTTAGCCTCCCGTGCATCGCTCTGACATGATCAGCCTGAAGTTTCGGATGTCAAACTTTGGCCATCATCACCATCAGTGGCTCACACACACCTGGGACACTTTTCAGACAGAGGTCAGAAGTTTCCCACACACACACACACACGCGCACACAGGTGATGGAAAGTGTATTTGTCCGCAGTTTAAGTGCTGCGGCGTGATCTACTTCACCGACTGGCTGGAGATGACCGAGATGGAGTGGCCGCCTGACTCGTGCTGCTCCAATCAGTATCCAGGATGTGCTGGCCACGCCCACCAACATGACCTCAGCGATCTCCACCAAGAGGTGAGACAGCGCTCCCTTTAATGTACCATCAGCGCGGTCTTATTATGGCCGGTCTTTCCTCCAAGGGTTGCGGTCCAAAGATTTTCTCCTTCATTCGCGGCAGCACGCTGCTGCAGCTGTTGCGTTTCCTGGGCGTGGCCATGGGCGTGGCCCAGATTCTGGCCATGGCGCTCACTCTGATGCTGCTGTGGGCGCTTTATTATGGCCGTAAACTACACACAGACTCGACGTTGGTGCCTGGTGGCACCGTGGCCGTGACTCATGAGGCCTCACAACTGTAGGCCCCGCCTCCGGACCGCCAGTACAGAACCACTTTGAGATGGGACGTCAGTGAAATAGATTAGCTCCTCACCGGACACGTTGACACACGAATCCCAGTGATCTCGTTGTGGGATGTTCTCATGGAAAACGAGTGACAATCCTTTCATTTTTAGAAAGGGTCAGAGTTCATACAGGAAGTGGGAACGTTTCCTCTAGTGTGCAGATGTCCAGGAAATAGGACAAGCCCCGCCTCCAGTTCATTGCTATTTCCTGCAGCACACTTCACAACAAATCATAGGATTTATTGAAGGACTTTCATAGAGAACAAAATATTTTTGTTCCTTCATGCATGCACACTGACAACCATAATTACAACATACCGGGTATTGATAATAACATTTTGAAGTGCTAGATTGTTTCCGTTGAACAAACATTCACAGATTTACGTGTCTGTTCAAATGTTTCTTTGCATATTCCCACAAAATCATCTGTTCTTTTCTCGTCAAAGAAAGGGAAATAAAATAATTTCAAAGTGCACTCTCCGACACGCAACATTCAGCCATCTTTGAACGCTCCACGGTCAAAACGCCAGAATTTTTTTTTTTTACACCTTACTAACTCCTGACACAACTGGTTTGCAGCTATGTTAGCATGTGCATATTGCGCAAATGAATGCCAGCAGGTGCATCCGCATTAACTCCTTTATTGGCGCAAATGAGTGCCTACAGCATACTTGCCAACCCTCCCGAATTTTCCGGGAGACTCCCGAAATTCAGCGCCTCTCCCGAAAACCTCCCGGGACAAATATTCTCCCGGAAATCTCCCGATTTTCAGCCGGAGCTGGAAGCCACGGCCCCTCCAGCTCCATGCGGACCTGACCGAGGACAGCCTTTTTCATGACGGGAGGACAACAGGGTGACAAGAACTAAATCATCCAGACTAGAGATAAATTGTATTATTATGTTTATCTTACCTAAAAATAAATATATTCATTAATTTAAAAAAATAAATAAATAAATACATTTTTACTATATTTTGCTAAAAACATCAAAATTAATTGTATTTTTATTTGTGTTTTTTCCTGACTCCTTATTACATCCAGCCATAGAATTATACATTAAAATAAACATATTTGAAATAATTGATTTTAAATTATCATAATAATAAATTTAAAATGACCATATTTAATCATTATAAATAATAAATGATAAATGGGTTGTACTTGTATAGCGCTTTTCTACCTTCAAGGTACTCAAAGCGCTTTGACACTACTTCCACATTTACCCATTCACACACACATTCACACACTGATGGAGGGAGCTGCCATGCAAGGCGCTAACCAGCACCCATCAGGAGCAAGGGTGAAGTGTCTTGCTCAGGACACAACGGACATGACGAGGTTGGTACTAGGTGGGGATTGAACCAGGGACCCTCGGGTCGCGCACGGCCATTCTTCCACTGCGCCACGCCGTCCCGTCATTAAAATAATTGCTTGTTTATCAACAACTTTAGCATTTTATTCATTACATTTTGAAACTCTCAGAAGCCAAGTTATGTTATATTCCTTAATATTTATTTATGCAAGCTTGAAGTATCAATTATCTAAACACAGTTTTGTTTGCATATTTTCAGGATGTAGATATATATATATATGTATATATATATATATATATGTATGAAATACTTGACTTGGTGAATTCTAGCCGTCAATATACTCCTCCCCTCTTAACCACGCCCCCAAATCACGCCCCGCCCCACCCCCGACCACGCCCCCACCTCCCGAAATCGGAGGTCTCAAGGTTGGCAAGTATGGCCTACAGCTTTATTAGCATTAACACCTACATTACCTTCAACACCGTCTTTGGAGAAAATAAATGCTAGCAGATACATTAGCTTTAGCACCTTCATTAACATAAATGAGGGCTAGCAGCCACATTAGCTTTACAGCATTCATTAGCATGAATGAGGGCTAGCATCTCCATTAGTACCTTCATTAGAACAAATGAGGATTAGCAGCTACATTAACCTTAGCACAAATAAAGGTTAGCAGATGCATTAGCTTTAAAACGTTCATGAGCCTAAACGAGGGTTAGCAGCTACATTAGCAATAGCATCTTCATTAACGTCACATGCTTCTAACGTGGAAGAGTTTGAGCTCAAATCTGCTGTCTCGTTTAGAATGTGTATGTTTGTATATAATATACAGTGTGTATAAAATATATGTACAGTATATGTAACACATGCCAGCAACTAAGCTGCGTGTTAAATGAATATTGCATAAACGTCAGTCACTCCATTGCACCTCAAGCGTGCCAGTGGCTAGCTGGCTTGACTGTCAATCCTAGAGAGGTGGTGTGGCCGTGGGATCAAGCGCAGGCCAGATTATCAAATGTCTCTGACAGAGTTGACAACCTATACTGTAAGTGCTAAGCTAATTAGCATGTAGGCTACTATTTGGAAGCATGCCATTAGCTAAGCTAGCAATTCAGTCTAAACCTTACGGTGCGCCAGCATCCGCCCTTGAACGTTCAAAGCTCAGAAACGTGCACCGCGTCCGTCCGGTAAAGGTCTGCGTCAGAGTTGCCTTCGCGCGCACTGCTGAGCGGAGTCAGGCTGTTGATGGACGGCCTCTCGCATTTTAGCGGGAGGACTTCCTGGAATTTGGCGTTCAATCTGGAACGACTGCAGAGAAAAGATAACAAACTTGTGACATTTAAACCACATGCGCAGACAAACGTGAAAACATTAGTGCTCAAAACATCAACATGAACTAAAATTATATAATAATTATTATGATAATAAAATACTGTGTGGGTTTAACACTCATGCAGTATTAACAATAATCATATCAAACACATGACTTATATAATAAATCAATAAGAACAATTATGATCAAACATTTTAATATTAAATAAGGACAAAACACTAATATTAAAAAACATAATAAAATAATGAAAAAAATGATGAAAATAACATATCTATTGATAACATTTATGACCAAACATAACCGCTAGCATTTCAACATCAATGGCATTAATCAAAATAACAGAAAAAGGTAACACTTTAGTATGGGGAACATATTCACCATTAATTAGTTGCTTATTAAAGTAACAAAGACTTTAATTTAGAGTAGGGGAACATGTAAGGGTTAGGGTTTGGGTTAGGGTTAGGGTTACTATTAAGCAATAATTCTGAGGTCATTGAGGGAAGACTCTTAGTTAATGGCTTGCTGGTTGTATAATCAGGCCATGCAGAATAAGGCATTAATAAGTACTAACTAATGACTAATTAAGAGCCAATATGTTACTAATTTGCATGTTAATAAGCAACTAATTAATGGTGAATATGTGTTCCCCATACTAAAGTGTTACCCAGAATAAATAACCAATGCAATAGGTTAACAGTAAACCGTGTGCAGCAGCAGTATATTTATGGATGTAACTAAAGCATTTGACACAATTAACCATAATATTGTATTTATTAAATTAGAAAAATATGGAATCAGAGGGATGGTATTTAACTGGATAAGAAGTTGCTTAACAACAGGAAGCAGTTTGTGAAAATATGTCAACAGCGCTGGAGATATTTTGCGGCGTACCTCAGGGATCAATACTGGGACCAAAATTGTTCAATCTTTATACAAACGACATTTGTAAAGTTTCAAAATGACCTAAAGTTAGTATTAACAAATTAAAAAGATGGTTTGACAAGAACAGGCTATCTTTGAATCTCAGTAAAAATTGTGTTTAGATAATAGATACTTCAAACTTGCATAAATAAATATTAAGGAATATAACATAACTTGGCTTCTGAGAGCTTCAAAATGTAATGAATAAAATGCTAAAGTTGTTGATAAACAAGCAATTATTTTAATAATTAAATATGGTCATTTTAAATGAATTATTATGATCATTTAAAGTTAATTATTTCAAATATGTTTACTTTAATGTATAATTCTATGGCTGGATGTAATAAGGAGTCAGAAAAAATACAAATAAAAATACAATTAATTTTGATGTTTTTAGCAAAATATAGTAAAAATTTATTTAGTTGTTTTTTTTTAAATTAATATATTTATTTTTAGGTAAGATAAACATAATAATACAATGTATCTCTAGTCTGGATGATTTAGTTCTTGTCACCCTGTTGTCCTCCTGTCTCTTCCCCGAGGATGGCTCCATGAGCTGGGCAAACGCGTGGAGATGCCCTACGTCAACAACACGGTCGGCGGCCCGTCGGTGCACAGCTCGTACATCGCCGCCCTCTACTTCACCCTCAGCAGCCTAACCAGCGTCGGCTTTGGCAACGTGTGCGCCAACACGGACGCCGAGAAGATCTTCTCCATCTGCACCATGCTCATCAGCGGTATGCCGGACACCTCGTATGAAATAACGTGATTGGGCAGGCACGCTGTTTATATCGTGGGAAAGCGGACATGAAAAAAGGCTGTCCTCACTCAGGTCCGCATGGAGCTGGAGGGGGCGTGGCCTCCAGCTCCGGCTGAAAATCGGGGGATTTCCGGGAGAATATTTGTCCCGGGAGTTTTCGGGAGAGGCGCTGAATTTCAGGAGTCTCCCGGAAAATTCGGGGGTGTTGGCAAGTATGGCACACATACTACATGTTAGCATTTTATTGTTAGGATGCTAATGTTTTAGGCTAGCTTTGTAGCTTATTTTATACCTAAAACTCATGGATTCGGTCGGTCACTTGGCACCATCCTAAAAGCACGCCGGCTTCCAGCGACCCCCGGCCAGAGGTCCAGGGCACAGATAGCAGGCCCATCAAATTTCCGCGGGAATTTTATAGTCATGTTTTTAGGCTGACATTGAAAGCTGTTCTGTGAAGTTTCATGAAAAATGAGGTGGTTTCCTAAAATGTGTAAAAGAGATTGATCTCAAACTTAACCCCATAGATAATTGAGGAGGCTTTTGTGTGTGTTTGTGTATTGCTGCACCGTGTTGGGGACATTCAGGAGTGCAGTTGTTCATGGCTTCATGTTCATCCTATGCTTTTTTTGTCTTTTTTTTGTGGGTGATTTGTTTGGGGCGGGGGGAACATTTGACATGTTTGTTGTATCACTGTTAATTGTACATGTCAAAAAAAAACTCAATAAACAAATGTTAAAAAAAAAACAATAATAAAAATCAATATCAAACATATTAATGAAATAATATACAGCATAACAAAAAATAGCATAAGCAATCATGGAGCAAAATATATAAATGATATTAAACAATTATTACATGATTATAAAACATAATGATAAAAGCAATTATGATTGAACATAACAATCAAAAAATATAAAATAAATCATTAACTAAAACAATATTAAAACGTGATGATACATGACACTTAAACAATTCACAAGCGATGATAAAACATAACTCATTAGACAGTAACAATTATGATCAAACATAATAAATACATAACAATTCATTAAATAATAACATAACAAAAATAAAATATAATAATTAAATAAAACTGTAAATATAATGAGAATAATAATTTAAAAAATAAAAATGCTAAATCATGATAATATTAAATAAATTAATAAATAATGATTACTGCCCGTGGCACTTTTACCCACCTGTAGGTCAAATGTGGCTCCACACGGACGTCCAGCAGATGGCTGCTGGTGGAGCTGTGGAGGTCAAAGGTCTTGCGGGCGCAGCAGGAAGTGAAGGTGTTAGGCGAGGAGGAGGACGACAAAGACACCTTCCTCAGTGGCTTCCCCTCAGAGCGGCTCGACTCCATCGTCTTTGGGTCCACAAAGCCGTGGTTCTAAAGGCCAAGAACAGAAAGTGGGGACCTTTGAAGATACCGTAAACGTGCACGTGGGCATTCACGTGAACTAACCGTGGTCTTCTCCAGGCAGTGCAGGAGGTGATGGCGCTGCACCTCCATGTTGGCCTTGCACACCAGCGCCTCCCCCGCCTGCTTGGACGCCTCCAATAGAAAAAAGAAGCCTTAGATCAACCTTCACATGGTTTTCTTATGGACGGTCCACACAGAAGAAGAACGACAAACAGTGTCGTTGGTTGTAATGACATCGTGCCAATAAAAAGACCAGAAGAAGAAAGGCAACATTCCTTTGGTCACAGATTAGTTTTGACCACCATGATCTACTTCATCCAGTCAGGACCCTTAGAACAGGGGTGTCCTAACTACAGCAACGACTCACCAGTGTCATCACTTTGGCCCGCTAGACAGCATGAGGCCAATGAAACATTTTATCTGGGGACAGATTCATTTACAATTTAGCAATGGCCTGTCAGCTGCGATTGAAGGGATGGCAACTCAAGTCAGTGACCATTAATTGTCCAGCCACAAAATTGCATTGCACAGAATGTACTTCTATGACCCAATCCAAACACCCTTACCCAGTCATGGTGCAGGAAAAAAATTCCACCAGCATAAAAATTCAACAAACAAGGTCCCACATAACACAACCTGCTCATTTAAATTTGTGGATATTATATAAAAAAAAACGTCCAATCAGCATAAAAAAAATCTAAACTACACCCATTTAAATCCATTATGGGAAAAATGCAAAACACTCTCTCCACACTTAACTCCAGACTGCTTGATATTTCTGATTGATTAAAAAAAAACTTTAAAGGGGAACATTATCACAATTTCAGAAGGGTTAAAACCATTCAAAATCAGTTCCCAGTGGCTTATTTTATTTTTCGAAGTTTTTTCAAAATGTTACCCATCACACAATATCCTTAAAAAAAGCTTCAAAGTGCCTGATTTTAACCATCGTTATATACACCCGTCCATTTTCCTGTGACGTCACATAGTGAAGCCAACACAAACAAACATGGCGCATACAACAGCAAGCTATAGCGACATTAGCTCGGATTCAGACTCGGATTTCAGCGGCTTAACGATTCAACAGATTACGCATGTATTGAAACGGATGGTTGTAGTGTGGAGGCAGGTAGCGAAAACCAAATTGAAGAAGAAACTGAAGCTATTGAGCCATATCGGTTTGAACCGTATGCAAGCGAAACCGACGAAAACGACACGACAGCCAGCGACACAGGAGAAAGCGAGGACGAATTCGGCGATGGCCTTCTAACCAACGATTGGTATGTGTTTGTTTGGCATTAAAGGAAACTAACAACTATGAACTAGGTTTACAGCATATGAGTAATGAATAAAGTTTTCATCAATTAATATATTCTGTAGACATACCCTCATCCGCTCTCTTTTCCTGAAAGCTGATCTGTCCAGTTTTGGAGTTGATGTCAGCAGGGGTAGCTAGGGTCGATATTCTTCTCTTGATCATCTTCGGTGGCATAAGGGACGGTAGAAGCGGTGTGAGCATCGTCTCGCTCGTCTGCGGGAACAAACTGCCGCCATTGCTTGCCGTGCTACCGAGGTCCTTTGTCCCTGAATTGCTCACACACTCCGGCAGATTCAATGGGGGTCTGGCGGCAGATTTCTTTGTATGCATTTGCTTTGAGTGTCGCAGGATATCCACACATTCTTGCCATCTCTGTCGTAGCATAGCTTTCGTCGGTAAAGTGTGCGGAACAAACGACTGACCATTTCGTCGGCTTTCCCCACACCCTCGTATTTTGAACAAATTTCGTCCAATTTCTTGCCACTTTCGCATCTTTGGGCCACTGGTGCAACTTGAATCCGTCCCTGTTCGTGTTGTTACACCCTCCGACAACACACCGACGAGGCATGATGTCTCCAAGGTACGGAAAACAGTCGAAAAAACAGAAAAAATCAGAGAGCGAAAAATAGAAAGGCGTTTAATTCGCCAAAATTCACCCATTTAGAGTTCGGAAATCGGTTATAAAAATATATGGTCCTTTTTCTGCAACATCAAGGTATATATTGACGCTTACATAGGTCTAGTGATAATGTTCCCCTTTAAGGAGGTCGTCATGGAAGTAAACAAGGAATGTGGGCAAATTTTCACATACTCGTACTCCCAATCAACCAACCCCAGTCAAAAGGCTTGGACACCCCTGCCTTAGAACATTTCTATAACCAAAATGGCCGCCTTTGCTTCTCTTCTCAGTGGAAGTAAAAATAAGAGCCAATCAGCATCCACCCTACAGCAATAGGGAACATCCACCACCAGAAAGAACTAACGCCAGCGACACTCGTGTTACCTCTGGGTCGGCGTCGGTCAGCTGTTTGTAGCGCAAGTAAGCGTTGGCTCCGGCGTTCTTTCCCGCAGAAATTCTGGCCAGACGAGTTTTCTGCGGGCGAACACGTGCACACGTTCTAGGAGGCGCTCTCACGTGGAAGCTAAGCTAAGCTATCACTCACCTTCTGCGCCCTCCTCTTCTCAGCGCGCTGGCTTTGGAGGTAGATGCGGCTGAAGTTGGACACGATGACGGGCACGGGCAGCGCGATGACCAGGACGCCGCTCAGCGAGCAGATAGACCCCACGATCTTACCCATGATGGTGTTTGGAACCATGTCGCCGTACCTGAGGCGGAGGTGAGAGGTCAGTGAGGACGTCCAGAGTCGTTTGACAGCCAAGCTTGCGCTTCTTTTTTGCGCCCACACGGAGGCGTCAAAGCTCTTCTCCTCCTTTCAAGTTCTCCAGCAACTGAAGACAGAATGTCCACCAAGCAGCGTGATGACACTTAACATTAGTGCTGATGGAACGTTTCCACGTGATATAAATAACAAACAATGTATTTCTACTACCCACCTCGCAGCGTGTGTGTGTGAGAGGTTTGAAAACAGATATGACCTTTGACCCCAGGAGCATGTACTTGAACACAAAAGCAAAATGAGGCCATATCACTGAGGTTGTGAACTTTGACCCCTAGTGTGCCAACTTTCAAGCATCTGTGCATCTTTTTACTCGCTCAGTGTGTATCACACCTGTGCACGACGAGCCTGTCACCAAAATAAAGTCCTATTCAACAGAGGATGTGCTTTTATTTTGAAGACAGGATGTCAAACAAAAATGTTAGATTGTTGTTTTTAAAAGACAAGCTTCGCTGTCTCATCTTCTTTGTTGTGATCAACATTCGTTAAGATGGCTCAAAAGGTCATGTGATCGACCAATGAGAAAGCGTGTTTACTGTCACATGATGTCAGGACGCCTGCGGGCCGAGATGCGCGTCCTTTGTTGTGCTCTTTTAGAATATGGAAACGTGCAAACGGGCCTAGATTAGTGTTTGCGACATATACACATTCTGAACATATACATTCACTGTACAAACATACATACTGTACATATACACTCACTGTACAAACATACATATACACATACTGTACATATGCAAGCACATACGCATACATACACTAATGTAGTGTTTTTCAACCTTTTTTGAGCCAAGGCACATTTTTTGCGTTGAAAAAATGCAGAGGCACACCACCAGCAGAAATCACTAAAAAAACGAAACTCAGTTGACAGTAAAAAGTCGTTGTCGCAATTTTTGGATATGACTTTAAACCATAACCAACCAAGCATCACTATAGCTCTTGTCTCAAAGTAGGTGTACTGTATCAATATAGCTCTTGTCTCAAAGTAGGGTGTACTGTCACCACCTGTCACATCACACCCTGACTTATTTTGTATTTTTTGCTGTTTTCCTGTGTGTGGTGTTTTAGTTCTTGTCTTACGCTCCTATTTTTTTGGTATTTTCCTGTAGAAGTTTCATGTCTTCCTTTTTTCCCGCATCTACTTTGTTTTAGCAATCAAGAATATTTCTGTTGTTTTTATCCTTCTTTGTGGGGACATTGTTGATTGTCATGTCATGTTCGGATGTACTTTGTGGACGCCGTCTTTGCTCCACGGTAAGTCTTTGCTGTCGTCCAGCATTCTGTTTTTGTTTACTTTGTAGCCAGTTAGGTTTTAGTTTCGTTCTGCATAGTCTTCCCTAAGCTACAATGCCTTTTCTTAGGGGCACTCACCTTTTGTTTATTTTTGGTTTAAGCATTAGATACGACGACAAACCCTTGTCGTCTCACACAACGTGTTCCCGACATCTACAAAGCAATTAATTACCGGTTCCCACCTACTGATATGGAAGAGTATTACACGGTTACACTTTCGAGCTCTAGACAGCACCGACACACAACATCTGCACATAATTTGCAGATTATAATTAGTGGTTGGCAAAAAATATTTTTAACCCAAATATGTGAAATTACATAATCTCCCACGGCACACCAGACTGTATCTCACGGCACACTAGTGGTTGAAAAACACTGCACTAATGCATATAATCACGTTTCATCAAACATATATTAACGTTGTTGCCCTAGGGGAAACTAGGTAACACAAGGCACACATAGCTTAACCTATTGTTACTAGAACAATCTTCAAGGTTAATACAGTTTGTTTCTTTTTCTTCCCCTCCATTTATCTGCCTTCTTTTGTTTTTTAAGTTATCATTACATATATGTGTTGTTGCATTTGAAACAATTGTATTGTTGATAATAGAGGTAATTATTGTTATTATTCATCATCAAAAGTGCTATTTCTATTGGTATTTTATTGCTCCATTTGTAGTATAATAATGCTCATTGTCATTTCTGTGTTATTAATATTTATTTCACAAACTGCTTCTTTGCTATCACTTTTAACCATCATCTTTGTACATATCCTATTCGCTGATGCTGTTCTGTTGTTGTTATTGTTATTGTTGTGTTTGTTTTTCCTCCCTCTCTCTCCCCTCCTGCTCTGGCCCGGCTGCACTAAATAATAACATAAATCCATTTAATAAAGTCAAATACAAATAAGGCAACAAGAGAAGTATCCCACACTTCTCTTTTGTCAAGTAAATCTGTACAGTCGATATGGGCATCTACATCAACTATATGATTTGCCTGAGTAGCTGGACAGGAAAAAAAAAAAAAAAAAAGATTAGTGTTTGCAGCAGGATACGGCCAACCATCTTTGACCATCCCACGAGTCATGTGACACCACGTGCACACTGTGATGTAATGGCGGCGTGTGGAGACGAGCGCTCACACGTTGGCGTGTCAGTTGAGGCCTGGCCAGATGACATCTGAGCACACCTGACATCACGTCTTTCTTACCCGTAAGTCTGTGCGGCGGAGTGCTGACCATGTCGCCATGGAAACAAAGTCAACGTTCAAATGTTGGCGATGTCACTAAAGTCTTTATTATCATCAAAAAGCCAATTAAAATCGCCGCTTACCGCCATTTCAATGAGCCCATCAGCATAGTGTGTGTGTGTATGTGTGTGTGTGTGTGTGTTCACGGAGATCGTGTCTTAACAGCACGTGTCATGTGACTAAATAATAAATGCATGTGGATGCCTGTCTGCATGCAGGTGTGTCACAGAAACATGATACACACACGCATGCTTGATGATAGGATGAGAATCACGTACCCCAGCGTAGTCATGGTGACGATGGTGTACCAGAAGGCCGCAGGTATGGAGGTGAAGGCGGAAGCTTTGGAGGTTTTCTCGGCGTAGAACATGACGGTGGCGAAGATGATGATGGCCATGGTGAGCGTGAAGAGGAGGAAGCCCAACTCGGAGGCGCAGCTCTTCAACGTGTACCCCAGGATGCGCAGGCCCGCCGAGTGGCGCGAAAACTTGAAGATTCGGAAGACGCGGAAGACGCGCAGCGTGACAAAGGCGCCGCTCACGTTCTCGTTGTCGGGCATCACGAGGCCGATGTAGTAGGGCATGATGGCCACCACGTCGATGAGCGACATGACGCTCTTGACGAACTTAAAGCGGCAGGGCGCGGCCACTAGGCGTAGCACGTACTCCACCGTGAAGATCATCACGCACGCCGTGTCCAGGCAGAAGAAGGCCAAAGCAAAGCGTTCCCCGCACGGCAGGGCCTTGACGCTGGCGCCACACGGTACCGTCTCCACCACGTTGGCGAGCACGGACACGGCAATGAAGAAGCCCGTGACGTAGTACAAGACCAGCGCCGTGGTGGACGAGTGCGGGTTCTCGAAGGCGCGCCACATGGACTCCCGGAAGTTCATGTCCGGCAAGACCTGCTCGTGGCTCGTGTCCCTTTCCTCGTCATCCTGAATCTGCTCCTGGTTTTCCCTGCGCCGGTCCTTGTAGTCCTCGTAGCAGCAGTCCCCGATCACTTCCGGAATGATGCCGAAGAAGGTGAGCTCTTCGTCAAAGGCCGAGATGCACTCCTGGCGAGGGAAGTGCATCCTGCCCGTCCGGTAGAAGTTGAGGATGTGTCGGAACAAGTCCGGGTCTCGGTCGAAAAAGAACTCGTCGCGCTCCTCCTGGAAGAAGAAGTCCCTCTCAGAGCTGCCCAGCAGGGTGTCAGGGTAGCGCTCCAACGTGTCTCGCCAAGTCTGGAATCTGATCCCGCTCACATTGATCACAACTATGCCGCCTTTGCAGCGCTGCGGTTCTTGCGGGGCTTCCGGCATCGGCCTACTGGCCACCGGAATCCATCCCACGGCAGCTGCGCGGGCCAGCGGCAGCCACGCAGCCGCAACCGCGGCCATCCCAGACACTCCAGATCAGACGGACCGCCTGGAGGTTGGACAGTGGAGGGTTACCGCTGAGGAGAAACCTGCGCTCTTCAGGAGGCTGAGGAAGCTTTCATGCACGAGCTTGGTGCATGTCAAAGGTCGTGTTTGTTCTTTCTGATGAAGCGCTACTCTGATGGCGGGAAGTCAAGCAGCTGGCTTCTTCTGTCAAACAGGTGATGCCACACGGACCTCCCCCATAGCCTGTAACTCCTCCCTCGGACCGCTCTCCTCCTCTGTGTGTTTGCGTGGGTATGTGTGTTCAACACGTTAACTTACCTGTGTGTGTGTGTGTGTGTGCGTGTGTGTGTGTGTGTGTGTGTGTGTGTGTGTGTGTGTGTGTGTGTGTGTGTGTGTGTGTGTGTGTGTGTGTGCTCATCTTGATTACAAAACAGGAGGCGTCACTCTGTTTGTATATTAGTGAACAAAAAGAAGCAGTGACAACAGATTATTACTCCCTCTCCACACACACACACACACACACACACACACACACACACACACACACACACATGCACACATACGCACACACACATGCACACATACGCACACACCAGTGTGAATCTCTACAATAAGCTAACATAAGATAGGTGTTAGAGGTCAAAGGTTAATTTCAAGCTGATAAGGTCAAAAGTCAATTTACACTTTTTTTAAGTACTTTTAAAAGGTGTCACTTAGCATGCTAGTATGCTAACGTGCTTTACGGTGACTTGAAATAATTCAGTAATAAGTCATTGTTGTCCATGTGAGCATTCACATGTTGCACACGTGCTGAGCGTGCACCTTGAAGTGCTGTTGGATCAGTTTTCACACTCTGCCGTGTGCGGGGTCATGTGACCAAAAAGTTGTCATCAATATTGATGAGCGATTGATTGATCCCCAGCCAATCTTTTTTCTTTTGGGTTCTCAGTGTAACACGCTTTGAGTCACACAAAAAAAAAATCGCTAAATAAATATAACTCGTTATTATTATTATTATGGTTATTATCTTTCTGCTGATGTGATGACATGCCCTACCATCCTCCATTGACCCACCTCTCAGAGGAGACCTCTTTTATTCCGCTTCTATTCTTAGTCACATGAACGCCTCAAGCCCATGAAGAAAAGAAGCAACACAAAACAAGCGAGCCCTAAGAGTGGACCAAGTGGACTGGAAGAGGACTAGCAGGACTATAGGATGAAGGGTGGACTGGGGAGACTAGGAGAGGACAAGGACTAAGAGTGGGCCGATAGACTAAAAGTTGGACTATCAGTGCTAGGACTAAGAATGGACCAGGGGGACTAGGAGAGGACAAGGACTAAGAGTGGACCAAGTAGACTAAGAGGACTATCAGGGTTAGGACTAAGTGTGGATCAGGGGGACTAGGAGAGGACAAGGACTAAGAGTGGACCGGTAGACTAAAAGTTGGACTATCAGTGCTAGGACTAAGAGTGGACCAGGGGGACTAGGAGAGGACAATGACTAAGAGTGGACCAAGTAGACTAAGAGGACTATCAGGGTTAGGACTAAGTGTGGATCAGGGGGACTAGGAGAGGACAAGGACTAAGAGTGGATCAAGTAGGCTAAGAGGACTATCAGGGCTAGGACTAAGTGTGGCTCAGGGAGACTAGAAGAGGATTAGCAGGAATAAGATGAAGAGTGAACCAGGGGCACTAGGAGAGGAATAGGATGAACTAAAAGTGGACCAAGTAGTCTATGAAAGAACTAACAGGTCTAGGACTAAGAGTGAACTAAGTAGACTAAGAGGACTGTCACGGTTAGGACTAAGTGTGGGTCAGGGGGACTAGAAGAGGACTAACAGGAGTAAGATGAAGAGTGGACCAGGGGCACAAGTAGAGGAATAGGACGGACTAAAGGTGGACCAAGTAGACTAGAAGAGGACTAGCAGGGCTAGGACTAGGAGTGGATCAGGGGGACTAGGAAAGGAATAGGGCTAAGGGTGGACCTAGTAGACTAAAAGAGAACTAGCAGGACTTGGACTAAGAGTGGGCCCCAGAGACTAGATGAGGACGAGTAGAACTCAGACTAAGAATTGGATTCGGGGATCTAGAAGAGGAGTAGCAGGACTAAGACGAAGAGTGAACCAGGGGGACTAGGACGGGAATAGGACTAAGAGTAGACTGGAAGAGGACTAGCAGCACTATGAGTAAGAGTGGACCCAGGGAACTAGAAGAGGAGTAGCGGGACTAAGACAAAGTGTGGACCAGGGGGACTAGGACAGGGATAGGACTAAGGGTGGACCAAGTAGACTAAAAGAGGACTAGCAGGACTATGACAAAGAGGGGACCAAGTAGACTAGAAAAGGTCTAGCAGGACTAAAATGAAGAGTGGACCAAGTAGACTAGACGAGGTCTAGCAGGACTAGGATGAAGAGTGGACCAGAGGGACTAGGAGCGCACTAGGACAAAGACTGGTCCAGGGGGACTAGGAGAGAGCTAAGACTAAGAGTGGACCAAGTAGGCTAGAAGCGGACTAGCAAGACTAGGACTAAGAATGGACCCAGGAGACTAGAAGAGAACTAGCAGGACTAGGACTAAGAGTGGACCTGGAGAACTAGAAGAAGAGTAGCAGGACCAAGATGAAAAGTGGACCAGGGGGACTAGGAGAGGAATAGGGTTAAAGTGGACCAAGTAGACTGGAAGAGGGCTAGCAGGGCTTTGAGTGGACCAGGGGGACTCGGAGAGGATTAGAACTGAGAGTGGACCCGGGAGACTAGATGAGGACTCGCAGGACTAGGACTATGAGTTGACCTGGGGAACTAGAAGAAGAGTAGCAGGACCTAGATGAAGAGTGTACCAGGGGGACTAGGAGAGGAATAGGGCTAAAGTGGACCAAGTAGACTGAAAGAGGACTAGCAGGGCTAGGAATGGACCAGGGGCACTAGGAAAGGACAAGGGCTAAGAGTGGATCTGGGGGACTAGAAGAGGTCAAGCAGGACTAGGACGAAGAGTAGACCAGTGAAACGAGGAGAGGACTACGTGGAGGTGTTGTGCGGTGATTAACTTATTGATACGTTTCCAGGTGAGGTCATCAGTCGATAAAGGTTAAAGGTCAGAGTATTAAGGTGGGGATGCTGAAGGAGACGTTTGACCCCGACCACCAACACAAATGACAGCATGAATAAAAGAATAGTGATCGTCTTGGCAACCAACATCTTCTCCATGACCATTTCCTTTTTTGTCATTTCAAACCACCACAAAAAATAAGGTTGATATTTATCATGTATACTTTTTATAATAACATCCATACTTTTTCTATACCGCTTGTCCTCGTCAGGGTCAAAAGTGAGCTGGAGCCTATCGCAGCTGACTTTGGGTGAGAGGTGAGAGACAGTATAAATACGAAATTGTGACGTATAGATCAATGGGGCAGGGCCGACATCCGGGCAACTGAGCTACATACGGGTTCTTCGAGCCATAGCAACCTGACTCGCGTTGAAAACAAACCGTCGCCATGACTCTTTAACCTGCCGACCTGCGCTGATTAAACCCGTCATTCTGCCTCCAAAATGCCAAAAAACTGTGTTGTTTTTGGTTGTGCAAACCACAACTGGAAACAGGGAAAACAAAGGTGGTATTTTGTTCTGCCAAAGCGTGCTAAAAGCCCACAGAGACGAGACAAATGGCTCGCAGCTTTACACCGGGAAAACGAGGACGGTTCTCACTGGAGTCCCCCAAAATCCCGGGTCGTGTGTTCGGATCACTTCGTTTCTGGTAAATATAAGGAACAAAAATCCACCTTCTTAACCACAACTTGGTCCATGCTAATGTTGAACCCGTTGAATTTTTACTGAATAACGTTCGACAGCTGAAGTTGTTGTTGTTGCACAACAATAACATACGGTATAAAGGCTATTTCCAGTAATTCAGCAAATAATAAATCATAATACTGAACTGAATTTGAATGAGCTCTCTACAGATATAATAAATATACAGATACTGGTAGCCACCGTGTCATCCTTATTATCATTTATCAACATACCCTGGGTGATTTAACAATTTTTATGTGATTTATTCGTTATATAACAACCGAAGCTAACAACCGACCTGGTGCGCTTGTGAGGTAGACATAAAGATTTCCAAATTCCATGTCCGGCCATTGTGTAGGATTATCAGTCCACACATCTGCTGGAAGGCGGTAAGGGCAGTCGTTTAATCCAACTACAGAACATTTTAACTCGTATCTTAACCTAGCCTCACTGGAAAGACTATTTACATAATCATACGCCATTTAGAACAGTTTAAAATGCCGTGAAACCTCGTTAAATGCCTTTTCTGTCAATGCTGTGTTCGCTGTGAGCTGGTTTGTTTTCAACGAATTCAATATGGCGACCGCGTTGCTAGGGGATTGGAGGGCGGAAGTGACGTAGGTCCGCCCTCGCCCATAGCAAAGTAATATACAGTATGTGATTATATCATGACTTTATTCTTATTGAACCCTGGTTGTTATCTACAAAGGTAAGATTAAAGTCATTTGTTTTGTTTTACGATGTTTTCCTAACACCATCAGTTATTAGAGAGTCTGTATTAACTAGAGGGCTCCAGCAGGGGGCGCAGAGCGCATTTGAGCTCAATTGTAAAAGTCGGTAATAAATGGATGGATGGACACCGCTAAAAGCTAAGCTCCTTTCAACAGCTTTCAGGTAAAATTAACTTTATATAAATAGTTTATGTTCATGAGTGTGT
Organism: Nerophis lumbriciformis; assembly: GCF_033978685.3. Classification (NCBI taxonomy): domain Eukaryota; kingdom Metazoa; phylum Chordata; class Actinopteri; order Syngnathiformes; family Syngnathidae; genus Nerophis; species Nerophis lumbriciformis. The sequence continues at coordinate 54,538,152 of NC_084552.2, forward strand.
TATTTAGAGGGGTAAATATGCTTATGGAAGTATGTTTGTCACCGTATGTGTGTGTAGCTCCAGTTAATTAAGTTAGATGCATGGCGAAAACAGCTAATGCTAATGCTAACTGCCATCCATGGAGTAGTACTGAGAGAAATTATGTTGTAGTTTCCTAATTGAGTTGTGTGTGTGTTTGCTGAAATAGCTGTGACTAATTAGGTGTATTCTGTATAAAATTGATGAGTGAATAATTTTCAGCACAATAGAAATGGGCTGAATTCACTGCAATGTTTTGTGAATTGCGGTTAATGTATGATATAATTCGTGGTACTCCATGTTAAAAACTGTGCCAGCAAGAGGATATTTGCTCAGTTGCTATTTTGACATACTTTTTGGTGTAGTAATAGTGTGTAGATGTTTGTTGCAGTACTGTAAACATGTGGATGTGGTTATTGAGGCATTACCTGAAAAAAAGTTGTCGCTGTGCATATTTTCATCAGTATTCTTCTTTCAGGACTTTTACACAATCATTCACACCCTCATAACATCCATGTAATATTAACATAAATACAATATTGTTGTGTGCAGACAATTTTTTTATGATCACATTTATATTGCCAAGTCGCAATATAAAATCATCTTTATATTTTTATTCTTTTCTCTGTAAACATTTGCCAGTGTTGCTGCCTAATCACCAGAAGCAATAGTGCAGCTGGTGTTTGCATAGGATTTCATAAGAATGAATTTAAAAAAAATTATTGTATTGCAAGAATATTTGTATGTGCGCCGCAACAATGGAACATTTGCGCCACTCACAGGATAAACTACAAAACAACACCAAAGATGCAATCCAGCTTTTATTATTAGAAGGGTTTTTTTCTTAAAAATGCATCACGTTTGGACCTCGCAAACGTGTCAAATGACTTGTTTTTGGTTCGAGTCATCAAGTATTTTTTCTTTGAGTGAGCATAAACACATTTAACTCCCTCTTTGTCAAATCGTCTACTGAAAAAAAGATAGAAAAATCACAGTTCCATCATCTCGTCAGAAAGTTCGGTAAGAAGTCCTAAACACCAAACGACGACATGAGAGGCTTATGAGGAGAAAAAAGCAAGAAATGGGGAGGGGCGCAGCAAGACCCCGCCTTCAAGGCACAGTGACGTGAAAGGGACTCCCGGGCACGTGGTCATCGCCCCATTTTACGATAAGAATATAGTTTCCCACCTCTTTGACCGTGTATGTAACATTATACAACTTGTGGCCCGTGTGCTTGACATAGACCTCCTCGCAGGGCGCCTTAGGCCCGTGCACGCCCACCATCAACATGTTGGTTCCTGCAAGCAGGACCAATCAGGACCAAGACTCTCATTTGGACAGACAAATCACAAATATAGTCTACCTACCCGCTTTGCAGCAGTCCACTGTGAACGAGTTCTTCTGGCCCACAAAGGCCTTGGATAGGCCGGCGCCCATGGAGACTACCTTACTGGCATCTGAGGAGAATTTGGGCAATGAGGCAAAGGCACTTCCCGCCGCAGACGACTTGGTTACGGTTTCTACGAGAACAGATGACGTCTCGTGAAGACTGGTACCCCCGGACAGGCGTGAACCTGAGGACATGCACACCAATATGAAGATTCAGAGCCCTCACTTTAAAATGCTAAAGCTCCAGGAGTTCTGGTGAAAACCTACCTGAGACTTTGGCCTTGAAGGGGCTACCGACAATGTGCTGGGCTCCTCCATATTTGATGGAAATCAGATAGTTTCCAGGAGCCAGTGGGGTATAAGAGATCCGGTAGCCGTCACTGCAATCCTGACAGTTCATTTGGACTTTGGATGGACCGTCAATGGTCACAGACAGAGCGCCACAACCAGCATTACACGTGTTCACACTGAACTCTGAGGCCACGCCTACAAAACAGGAGTCCATGAAATCCAACGTATGACACATATGTCTTTCTTTTTAACGAACCTGTAGTGCCACCCTCAAGGCCCGGCCCAGAGGCCAACACCTTGCTGGGGTCACCCACTTGACTAGGTTCTCCCACTCGGATCTTGAAAGGGCTTCCGGGTACGTGGCTGCCGTTGAAGCGGACATTGATGGAATGAACACCATTCTCTTTGGGGATAAACCTGATAGCGTGCTGATCTGCAGTCAAAAAATAGTTTTCTCTTATTATTTTTAGACTGGGCACGGCAGGCTTGGATTTTCACCACTTCATCTGCATACTGGTTCACTTTGGCTTATATTCCAAGATATACAGAAGTGAATCCAGACATCTCACCACCATCCACTTGGGTAATGAAACAGTCCTGCGTGGCTCCAGAAGGTGCATGGATCTTGGCGTCGATCAGGCCTCGAGCTCCATTTAGTTGTACGGCGAAGCATGCTTCCTGGTTCACCTTTAGTCCAGCTTCCTGAGATGACACCAACATCAACAAAAAAGTGACCTTCCGTTAGATGTTGAACAGAGTGTAAATGTGATGGTTATGGGTCACCTGAAGGCTGGTAATGGTAAGGCGGCGGGCGTCGTCAGACAAGGTGGCCACAGGGACACTGAAGGGCGAGTCTGGAATGTGCTCATCGTTGAATTTTATTGAGACCTCATAATCGCCTGGCAGGAGCAAGGAATAAGAGGCTTGACAGGGCTGGGAGGTGTTGTACTTTAGACAGTCATCTCACCAGGCTCCTGGACCACATAGGATACCCCACAGGAACCATCCTTGCGGTCCTCAAAGGTGATCTCGGCCTTGCTGGGCCCCTCCACTGCGATTGACAGCCCACCCGCCCCCGCCTCTCTCGTCCAGATGCTGAACTCAGCTGGAAGACAAAATTTGACTTGAGCTGCAATACCCTCAGCATAAACCCGTGCGTTAAGGCGACCTTGTCCACGACCTTAAACTTCAGTTGTTGAACCCACCCGGAATGCCAGCAACACCTCGCTCCAGACCTGTGCCGCCTGCTCGCACCTTATGGGCCCCTCCCTCTCCCAGGGGTCCTACGGTGAACTGGAAGGGGCTCCCAGGGACGTGTTGTCCTCGATACTTGACATTGACCACGTGTGCTCCCATCTCCTGGGGAACGAATCGCACGCTGTACGTGCTGTCCTCGCCTCGGATGATCTCGGCGTCCTCACACTTGCCACCAGGACTTGTCACCTGTGCTGTCATTTCTTGGGTGGCGGCTTCCCCTGTGGGAGTGGACACAGCTATGAGCTGAGGAGATGCAGTAAGAACTCGTCATGTGAAGGTCATGTGACTTCGACATCATTCAACAGCGATTTTGTAATCATTTTAATGGACACTCACAAACACACGCACAGTGAGCAGATGAATGATGAACTCGATTTTTCAGGGCCGATACTGATTATTAGTAGTCAAGAAGGCCAATAACCAATATTTGGTGCTAATATTAATTTGCGGTAAAAGTAATTTAAACATGAATAGTATATGTCAGTAACCATGCTGGACAAGGCTTTAAGTTGTTTTTTAACAATATTTTTAGTTGGACTAGTGGCAACTTAATGTTTTATAAGGCGCTTATGTTGTGGTTAATTCAGCACCGAACAGCATAAGGGGATTTCACAAACACCATTATTATGTGTGTCTAATGATGTGGTTCAGAGTAGCATCAACATTTGCAATTTAAATAATGGGAACACTTCTGGGAAAATTGTTAGGGCAGGGCAGGGCAAACGGGCTGGTGAGCAGTGGTTATAACTTATCTACTTCACTAATTATTATTTTATATACTAAATAGTAGAAATCGACTGATTATCGGTGCCGATATTTGACATTTTGGCGTATATCAATACCGGCCTTCTTAACCCTTGTGTGGTGTTCGGGTCTGTGGGACCCGTTTTCATTTTTTATTAAAAGAAAAATGATACAATTAATTAATTTTTCAAACTGAGACTCACTGACTTTGGCTCATTTTCTGTGAAGAACATATATCAGAATACATATTTAATAGAAGTGTGGAAATTGATGTTCTGTGTACCACACACACACACACACACACACAGAACATCAGAGTGTCAAATGTGCAAGAAAATGAGAGCAGACAGTGTTGACAAACAATGTTGCAACCTTGTGTGGGAACCGCAAGTGCAGAAACACAAAAGAAGAATCCCTGTGGGATGCAGAAGCTGGCAGAGAAATTTTCCGTGCAACGTTCATATTGTTGTTACTCAGCCAGCGTTTGTGGGTCTGATGGACCTGTTGCATTTTGTGGCTTTTAATGCCTCACAATCAAACACTTTTATGTTAAAATACTGAACAGATGTTTTTTGGGATAATGTAAATACTTGTTCAGTATTTTAACATAAAAGTGTTTGATTGTGTGGCATTAAAAAGCCACAAAATGCAACGGGTCCATCAGACCCACAAACGCTGGCTGAGTAACAACAATATGAACATTACACAAGGGTTAAATTGGTATTGGCTGATATTCAATTTTTTTTTTTCAACTACAACAGAAATACATTAGCAGATACAATATAACGTATACTAATATGATACCCGCATTTAGTATTAAAAATAGTTATAAGTAGGAAGTAAGTTAGTTTTAACAACCTGTACTCCTTTCTGCTGAGGCTGCGCTGCTGTGCTCAGACGCACACACCCTCCCTTTCTTTCATTTCTCAGAGTGCTGATTGCCGAGCACATCTAATCTGCTTACAAGAACTTGTCAGAACTTCCATTTATGTTTGGAATTGCAGTTTTTGTCCTTCTTTCCTGGAGTTATTTTCTTCCTTCTTTCTTTCACCCGTTTTGTTTCACTTGTAGCATGCATGGGCTCATTAAAGGGGAACTGCACGTTTTTAGGAATTGTGCCTGTCATTCACAATCATTATGAAAGACATGACGACGGATGTATTTTTAAAAAGGAATTTTAAATAGAAAACAAATGCGATCAAAAGTTTGCTTATAGTGGAGCCTCTGGGAGTTGCTGTCTGGCCTATAAAACCCTCAAAAAAACATCCAAACACCTCCATTAAGGTTTTATATACATGATGTAAGTATATATGTAACGTAGTAATGGGCACAATAATAATAACATTTAATATTGATCTATTTTGATCATTTAAAAAAAAAATGTGGCGCATTAATTTAAAAAAAGCATCACTACGTTCGCTTTTTTTTTTAACAACATCACTGATTACTGTTCACTGCAGACTTCATGAGAGCCAACAAACATAATAAAACATCACTTACTGTGCAATGTCTGCTGTCATTAGGATGCCGACTGATAGAATCTTGTCATATTTCCGTTTAGATGAAGAATGATTCATAATCCTTGCGAAGAAAGGGGGGGTGGAACCTGCTGTTATCCAGCTGTTTACTGACGTATACTAGTCATGTTTGGATACATTTTACTGCAAATGAAAATCTTGAATGTAGGTTATTGGCCTCCTTGACTAATAATCGGTATCAGCCCTGAAAAAAACATTATCTGCTGATGTAGTGAGTGCTGTTGCAGTTGTAAAAAAACCAAACAAACCAAAAAAACAAGCGATACAAATAAAAAGAGGCCTATACCGATATACTGTATGTCAACATGCCAAATATCAGCGCCGATAATTGGCCCTGCCAATCATCAGTCAATCTCTAGAATGAACACGCACCCTGCTGCGATGGCGACCTTCCACCAAAGCTGTTCAGACTGTCCCGTTCTAGGAAGTCTTCATAGACATCTCGGAACGGTTCTCCAACCTGCGTGCTCTCTTCCACACGCACTTCCCGCTTGGTCTCGCCGCCGCGTGATTTGCTGATCTCCGTTCGCTCAGTGCGTGTGTATGTGTGGCTGCTGCGCGTGAAGGTGCGAGTGACGCGTTCCTGCGCTGAGACCATCTGAAACCAGTTTCCTGTGGCCAGAAACAAAAGGGCATTAAGGATGCAGAAGGCAGGCAGAGCAGGCACAGTGATCTTACAACGACCCATTAAGCTTACCTGGGATCTTGAGGTTTAGGTCACAGGTGCTTCCCACGCTGGCAATGGCGGGTGCCTGACGCTTCCTGGTGATGCTCTCCTTCATCCTGCCATCGCCAAATACTTTTACAGTGAAGGGACTTCCTGTGGCCACAGTGGAACAGGTCACATGACATGACAGGACATGCTGTCCTGTTGAGGGTGTGGGTGGAGTACCTGGGACGTGCTGGTCTGCAAACTTGATGTTGATTATGTAGTTTCCTGGCTCAGTGGGACAGTAGGTAACGCGACATGTGCCGTCCTCCACATCCTCGCAGTTAATGTCCACTTTGCTGGGACCCTCGATAGACAGACCCAGACCGCCGTAACCTGTCAAAACAGACTTTACTTAGGCTTTACAACAGCGGTAAGCAGGCCAAAGGGGGTCAAGGACGTACCGGCAGTCCGGGTGTCGACGATGAAGTGGGCAACCTCAAAAGTGCGTCCCTCTACCAGACCCGGTCCAAACACTTTTACCTTGCTGGCGTCACCGATCTCTGACTGGGCCACCATGATCTTAAACGGGCTGTTGGTCACATGTTTGCCGCCCTTCATCACGCTCACAACATGCTCACCCACTTCCTTTGGCGTGAATGAGATTCCTGACACAACAAACACTAAAGTCTCGCTCTGGTTCTATGTCAATGATATAGTCGACAAAAACGGAAGAAAATAAAACTTTTCTAAAAAGCCAGTGGGGAAACAGCTCAAGTGTCAGGCTACAGGGCGAGAATTTGGGGTGACGAGTAAACATACCAATATGTCTGTTAGGAAGTCTCTTCAGGATACACGCCTCCTCGCTTCCGGATGGAGCTTGGATAGTCGCCGTCAGACTGCTCAGGTCCGTCTCGGTGATCCTCAAGCAGATGTCGGTTTCCGTACCAACGTTGAGCTGAGATGAAGTGATAGGGCCGTCGCCTGAAGACACACACAAGGGCTGCAGCACATGTACCAATCGACAAGTGGCCAATGACCGTTTAAGTACCGGTTATCTTGGCGGTGAAAGGGCTGCCGGCGATGTGCTTGTCATCAAACTTGACGATGATGTTATAGTCCCCAGCCGCCGTGGGCAAGTAGGACACGGTGCAGGTGCCATTTTTGTTGTCTTTGCAGCTGATCTCGGCTTTGGACGGTCCTTCCACTGCCAGAGACAAACCGCCTGCACCCACTCGGATCATAAGAACCATCCAAAGATGTCCACAAGAACACACGTACAAACCCCGTTTCCATATGAGTTGGGAAATTGTGTTAGATGTAAATATAAACGGAATACAATGATTTGCAAATCCTTTTCAACTCATATTCAATTGAATGCACTACAAAGACAATATATTTGATGTTCAAACTCATAAACTTTTTTTTTTTTTTTGCAAATAATAATTAACTTTGAATTTCATGGCTGCAACACGTGCCAATGTAGTTGGGAAAGGGCATGTTCACCACTGTGTTACATGGCCTTTCCTTTTAACAACACTCAGTAAACGTTTGGGAACTGAGGAGACACATTTTTTAAGCTTCTCAGGTGGAATTCTTTCCCATTCTTGCTTGATGTACAGCTTAAGTTGTTCAACAGTCCGGGGGTCTCCGTTGTGGTATTTTAGGCTTCATAATGCACATTTTCAATGGGAGACAGGTCTGGACTACAGGCAGGCCAGTCTAGTACCCGCACTCTTTTACTATGAAGCCACGTTGATGTAACACGTGGCTTGGAAATGTCTTGCTGAAATAAGCAGGGGCGTCCATGGTAACGTTGCTTGGATGGCAACATATGTTGCTCCAAAACCTGTATGTCAGGCTTGTCCCTGACAGTTTGGTCAAGTTTTAGTTTTTCCTCTGTCATTTCCTGTCAACGCTCTTATTTTGGTTCTGTTTCCTATTTCTCCCTGAGTGCTGTGTCCCTTCAGCTGTGGCTGATTGGCACCTGGCCACACCTGGTGTCAATCAGCCAGCTGCTATTTATACCTGCCCTACCCTCCAGTCACTGCTGGATCATTGTCACTACTACCTGTCTTAACACGTGTCGTTGTAGCTCTGTCTACTTTTGTTTCTCTCTGCTCATGTCCTAGTTCCTTCGTGTCACAGTAAGTGTTTTTGGTTTCTTGTCCACAGTTAGCCTCTGTGCTATTTTTAGTTCATAGCCAAGTTTGTTCTCCGCCTTGTGCGCGCCTTTTGTTACCCTTTCGTTTGTTGTTTTGCCTTAGTGTTTTATTAAATCATGTTTTCTCGTACAATGCCTTCCGCCTTCTCTGTATCTTGGGGTTCGTCACCTACAAACTCTGACAGTATGTACATTTCAGCATTAATGGCGCCTTCACAGATGTGTAAGTTATCCATGTCTTGGGCACTAATACACCCCCATACAATCACAGATGCTGGCTTTTCAACTTTGCGCCTATAACAATCCGGATGGTTCTTTTCCTCTTTGGTCCGGAGGACATGACGTCCACAGTTTCCAAAAACAATTTGAAATGTGGACTCGTCAGACCACAGAACACTTTTACACTTTGTTTTAGTCCCTCTTAGATGAGCTCAGGGCCAGCGAAGCCGACGGCGTTTCTGGGTGTTGTTGATAAACGGTTTTCGCCTTGCATAGGGGAGTTTTAACTTGCACTTACAGATGTAGCGACCAACTGTAGTTACTGACAGTGGGTTTCTGAAGTGTTCCTGAGCCCATGTGGTGATATCCTTTACACACTGATGTCGCTTGTTGATGCAGTACAGCCTGAGGGATCGAAGGTCACGGGCTTAGCTGCTTACGTGCAGTGATTTCTCCAGATTCTCTGAACCCTTTGATGATATTACGAACCGTAGATTCCTTGCAATAGCTGGTTGAGAAGGTTTTTCTTAAACTGTTCAACAATTTGCTCACGCATTTGTTGACAAAGTGGTGACCCTCGCCCCATTTGTGAATGACTGAGCATTTCATGGAATCTACTTTTATACCCAATCATGGCACCCACCTGTTCCCAATTTGCCTGTTCACCTGTGGGATGTTCCAAATAAGTGTTTGATGAGCATTCCTCAACTTTATCAGTATTTATTGCCACCTTTCCCAACTTCTTTGTCACGCGTTGCTGGCATCAAATTCTAAAGTTAATGATTATTTGCACAAAAAAAAAAAGTTTATCAGTTTGAACATCAAATATGTTGTCTTTGTAGCATATTCAACTGAATATGGGTTGAAAATGATTTGAAAATCATTGTATTCCGTTTATATTTACATCTAACACAATTTCCCGACTCATATGGAAACGGGGTTTGTACTTTTAAGAAAGCAGTACCTTCTCCAGCGTCCTTGGTAGCGATCATAAAGGTCGCCGGTTCATTAGCGACACCGTGGCTCAAACCGGGGCCGTATGCGGTCACATGAACGCTATTTATGGCATCTACAAAAAACTGTAGCGGACTTCCTGGATGCATGGTAAATGCAAAATTCAGATCATGTTCTGACGATGGATAAGTCAGACAGCATAATGTACCTGGGATGTGATGGCCGTCGTACTTAATGTCCATCTCATGCAAGCCACGTTCGGTCGGCGAGTACCTAACAGTGACGGTGCCATCCTTGTTGTCTGCGATGTGCGGACGGGCTGCACGCCCAGAAGGCATTCGCACTTCACCTGCACGGCGCACAATGATGACATCATTCCAGGTCAGCCCACCAGAGATCTGTGCATCCAATAAAATAAGTCTCACCTGTGATTTCTCCTGTCTGCACGGTGAAAGGAATGACCAGACTGAATGGACGCAGCACGGCCTCCATCCCATTGACGGGGACCATGGGGTCGTTTGTCGCCTAGTTAAAAAGAGAAATAGGGACGACTTATGATGGCATCATTATGGCAGCAGAAACGCCACCTTCACAAAGACGCAGCCGGGTGTGGGCGTGGCTTTAGTGGCTTATCATGCAGATGAGTCATGCGGCGTGTACCTGCTGTAAGGGGGGGTCACATGATCCCTGGTCACCTCAACAACACTTCATACACGAACAGAAATGTTAGAAATGAAACAAGCTTAATTGGGTCCACTGGACATAGTTAGATTGTTAATGACGACGTTGATACCCACGGTGTGCATGGGACTCACCAGCACATGGAAGGGACTGTTGGGGATGTGCTCCCCTCCAAAACGGATGGTGATGACATACTTCCCGGGCTCAGGCGCCGTGTAATAAATATCGAATGTCCCATCAGCATTTTCCACCACATCCACGTCAAGCTCGGCGCCATCAGGGGTCGAAACCTTGCAGGTAACCTTGCCTTTCCCAGCAGCCTTTGCGTCAACAGTAATTATGGTTTCTTCTCCGATCTGGATGGCCGGACCGACACCGGATCCTAACAAGATAGATGTCACATCATGACTGATTGTCATAATGCTTTGTTGATTAAAAATCAATTATTGAGCAATGATGGCAAGACACTATCTGCACAGATTGTCATTCCTGTCGAACTGTCAACAAAAAAGTTAGGAGGCAAGTTTAGGAAACAGGTCAACAATGTATTAGGTGAAATGTAGTACCTGATCCATGTCCCCCAATGGATACTGTAGGACGAGAGGAAAATATTGACAAATTATGAATGATAGGAAAGGACAAATTGTGAGGGTGAGAAGGCGGGGCCTGACCTGTCACAAGACATTTGCTGGCGTCCCCCGTTGGATTGGCATGGATGCGGTAGGGCGAGTATGGGATCTCGTCACCACCATATTTGATGGTGATGGTGTAACGCCCAGTCATGTCCGGTACATAGGACACAGTGTAGGTCCCATCCCGATTGTCCCGGATGTTCGCCTTCTTGGGCTTCCCCTCAGGATCCTAGAAACATGTGTACACATGGACTAAGTGTACGAACAAGACAGCATGACGCAAGAAGTGCTTCCCACCAGAGGTCTGCAAACAGCTAACTCAAAATTTTTAACCTGAAGAAGAGGACCGGTTCCCTTCCTAAGTTTGTTTCCTGTTCAAAGTACATCGCATTTTCAGACCCTCCAGGAATTTGTGATGTTGCGATAGCGCCAATTAACACAAATTCAACTGATCCTCGTGAATTATGCACTGCCCTGCAATTTTGTCCAATTTTGGCGTAAAACATACATGAAAAATGTTTGCAACTTGTGGGCCATAGAGCAGACAGCGGACAATGAAGAAGCCCTTGGTAGTTTTTCTTTTTATAATAACTTTTCATTTAAATCATCTTTTTTTAAATCATAATTAATTACTATCGATATTAGTTATAATTGCTGGGATAGGCTCCAGCGCCCCCACGATCCCAAGAGGGACAAGCAGTAGAAAATGGATGGATGGATGAATGGATGATTGAAATAGTACAGTCATTTGACAATGAGCTTAGAGAATGTGCTTTTACTAACATCTCGTGTCTACTTGTAAGTTATGGTTCATACTCTGTGGGGTGTACAAAAGAAGTGAAAGCATCAATACAGTATTTGTTTTCCAAACTAAGCACACATTTGTGTGCAAATAAAGTATACATTGTTTAGATTTGTTGAAATGTCTGGCTTTTTGTGGTGAAGGTTATAAAAATACTAAAAACATCAACAACAGATTCATAAAATCACAAGGATTGAAATTGAAAAAGAATAAGCCTACAAAATCCTGGAGGGACTGCATCGTGCTGACTCACAGCAAAAAAAGTCACTTGAAAGAGTTCCTACTCGTGAACTCTGACAACATTCATGTACCACGAGCTTTACCTAATGAATGTGACGCCACGTATTACTGGCGACGCTGTTCGCAAATAAACGCTATGTGAAGAAATGTCAACATATCCTCTTATTTCATGTAATGACGAGGCTACATGCCCACAATCAATCAATCACTATCCGCGACATATCGACCACAACCATGCTTATGAAGGTCGTCAGAAAAGTTTTTTCAAATATGTTTCAACTTGAATGCTTTAAAGTCAGACCTCAAGTCATGGTCCAAGCTGGATATTGTCTGTTTCTCAGCATTCTCAAATGCAGCATGAGACCAGTGGTGGCAGCAACGATATACATGACATCCCATCACACCACTTCTGGACATGTCTGGAGTCATGACCCCGAAATTCTTTGGGTCATCGCTCAAAGGTTTGAGTTATGATTTAAAAGTCTTGAGAAAAAACTCAGAAAAAGTGTTGTCCTGATTCTGAAGTCTTGAGTAGTGACTCAAAAGACTGAAGTCATGACTCAGAAGTCTGAAGTCATGAATCAAAAGTCTTTGAGTCATGATTTTAAAGTCTTGTATTGTGTCTCAAAAGTCTTGAGTCGTAACTCAAAAGACTTGTTTTAAGACTTAAAAGTCTCAAGTCATGGCTCAAGGTCTTGTGTCATGACTCCAGTCACTGCAGAAATTTATAAAAATGAAGATGGATGTTATTTGCTGTGAATAGTAGTGAGTATTTACAAATGAAAATGAAAGTTTATGTATAATTTTGTTATTTTTTCATTATACTTTGATGACTTGAGCTAATCTTAAGAAACAAGGCAGGCAGGTGGAGAAGGGTATGAGTGTTGGTTGGTGAGGTGAGGTTAGGGAGTTGTTTGTGGGCAGGGCAAGGTAAGATAAGGTGGCGGCCTTACGCGGCCTCTCTTAAGAATGGAGAACGGGATGGTTTTCTTGACTATATGAGACTCCCAAACCCGGGTGGCCCAGTCCTGCACAAACACTGAGGCCTGGCGCCCGCACTCGTCTGGACCCTGCAGCGACAGCGACACACACCCCGGCAATACAGTAGGTCACATCGACAGTGTCAGGGGTTAAAAAGTAACATTTAGACACACAAGTGCCTATTGCACTAAGTCTTACAAAAACTTAAATGTTTGATTTGCTAATGCTGGGTGTTTGGCATGTGTTACTCAGTGTCAACAAGCTCAGCACACTACCTAAGTCACCCCCAGCTCGCTAGCTTCAAATCAGAACGTCAAGTCAAATTCTAAAAATATATTTTTTAATGACAGGGAAAATCCCTTCTGGCTCAAAACAGACTCTGTCTCATTGTGTTTCTTGGACTTACCAAAATCTGAACGGTGAGCAATCCTTCACCAGCATCTCTGGCGTCGATGGTGAACTCCACCGGCAGACTGGCGGGAACACCGGATGTATTCAGACCAGGACCATTGGCACGGACCTTGCTGGCATCATGAACAGGCAGGGTCTTGATCTTGAATGGACTAAAAGGGTATGCAGACATGAGACCAGGAAAAATGATCTGAATTACCTTTTTGACTATTCCCTACCTTCGAGGGACTTCCTGCTTGGCATACTTGACACTCACTGTGTACGGGCCCTCAATGGCAGGGGTGTAGTTGACTGTGTAATACCCACCACCGTTGTCTTTAACACTGACAGGCTCAGTGAAACCTAGAGAACCAACAGAAGTTCATCTTCTGTTTAGTGACTGGTTTGTGACATAATTGGACACTTGACAAAAACATTTTTAAGCAGACTGACAACAATTTAAACAGGCCCATGTTCCAGATTGTCACCTGTAGGGCCAAATATCTGGACTTCTAAAGGGGCTACACCAGTTTTGCTGCTGTCCACTGTGAAGGTCTGACAGACGTGAGCACGAACTCCACTTCCAAGACCAGGCCCAGAACACCTCACCTTGGTGGGATCAATCAGCTCTCGCACTGTGACCCGAAATGGACTTCCTGCAAATATGAGTGCAGTTGTTTAAGCCAGTGAACTCTGTACGTCCCCATGCTGGACTTCAGTCAACTCAAGATCGAGCACCTTGAATTGGAAGTCCTCCAAAGGTGACGTTGACATCATATACTCCAGGACTAAAGGGAATGTACTCCACGCTACAGCTGCCATCTTTGTTGTCCTTACAGGACATCTTTGCCTCAGAGGGGCCCTCGATGGCAAGGCCAAGACCACCTGTGCCAGCACCCCTGAGGAGTGCAGGACAGGAAGGAGGTGAGGATCTTTAAGTACCAGTATAATGGCAAAAACAAGTTGCCTCTTTATTGAAGCTATTATCATATGTATCTGATGCATGACACCAAAAGACTTACAAGTTTGCGAGTAAATAGATATCATCAAAATAGTATAACTCTCATAGAAATTCCCAAGCCATTTTGAGAGATAATGAGCAAGCCAGTCCGTGACGTCCCCCGGGGGTCCCACCATTCCCTTGGTTGGTTGGTTGAAGTTTATTTTGAATATGTATGCAGTTTCAACATGATACATCACATATTTTTTCACAACATGTCCGAAAAGGAGTAGGAAGAAGCAAAGCTTATTTAATCCTACCCCCCTTCCACTTCATAGCAGGGTTGTTTGTTCTCTATAACCAATGTTATGTATTATTCTGACTGACCTCTTGTGTAACTCGGTTAGTGAATGAAGTGTGCTTTTGTAGTTATTTCTCCATATTTTTACACAATAACTCAGTTATGGTAACACTAGGGAGCAGTAGAGAATATGGAGTGATTATTGGTCTAGAACAGTGGTTCTTAACCTGGGTTCGATCGAACGGAGGTCAAAACACACCCGACTCATCGTGTAAATAAAAACTTCTCCCTATCGGCGTATTACGGATACGGCAACAGCAGAAGTCAGACTGATTTGCAGGTGTGTAATTTGTTGTGAGTTTATGCACTGTGTTGGTTTTGTTCTTTGAACAAGGTGATGTTCATGCACGGTTCATTTTGTGCACCAGTAAAAAACATGGTAACATTTTAGTACGGGGAATATCTTCACCATTAATTAGTTGCTTATTAACATGCAAATTAGTAACATATTGGCTCTTAACTAGTCATTTTTACATACTTATTAATGCCTTATTCGGCATGACCTTATTATAATCCTAACCTTCTAACCCTGGCCCTAACCCTCTAACCCTGGCCCTAACCCTCTAACCTCTAACCCTAACTCTAACCAAATAACTATGTTAAATAAATATGTTTCCCATATTAAAGTGTTACCAAAAACATATAACTTTGTCTTGAATTAAAAAAAAAAACATTTTATTTTTCACTAAAGAAGGGTTCGGTGAATGCGCATATGAAACTAGTGGGGTTTGGTACCTCCAACAAGGTTAAGAACCACAGGTCTAGAACATACAGTATTTTGCTTTGTACATTATATAAATATTTATTGCCACTTTATGTTGTATATTTTTATATGAGATTTCCAGCTCATTTTGTCATCTATTATTGCACCCAAAAATTTGATGTATTTCACCCTTTCAATGTCTACTCTGTCTATTTGTATTTGTGTCTGTAGCTTCTTATCTAGTTCAAGACCAGCTCTCTAAATCCATGCCGTTCTCATTTGTTGATTAAGATATTTTGGTTAATTGACTAATGTCAAATGCTTTAGTTAGGTCCATAAACACTGCAGCTGCACACTTGTTTACCATCGATTGTATTGGTAATCTCCTCTGTTACTTTGATTAATGCCATTGATGATGAACTGTATTGGTCTCTTCTGTGGTTCTATGCAAGTCTTCCACTTTTATTTATGAATTTGTCCTATCTTTTATTGAATAATTTTTGGATGATTTAGAAAATTGTGGAAGTAAGGAAACAGGTCTAGAGTTTGTAAATTGGTGTTTGTTTCCAGTCTTATAAATTGGTACAACTTTTTCCATTTACATTTTGTTTGGGATTTGAAATGATAGGTTACTAATATACGTTAAAGGCTAATAACTTTTTTTATTGCTTTCATATCTATTTCGTAACAGTCAGCTAAGGTCTTGAATTTGCATCTATTTATAATGTTGATTATTTCCTCTTTTTTTACATTATTGAGGAACATTGAGTTGAGATTTCTGTCTATGATGTCATTTAAGTCCTCAACTGACCCGGAATCTGGGATATTTTCCTCTATATTTGGTCCAATATTTACAAAGTACACATTGAAGCTTTTAGCTACTTTGTTCATATTGTCACATTTTACGTTTTCATCTAAGGAAACAGATGTTTCCCTTTGCCAACAACAACACAGCTATTCATGTAGCTATTGTGAGGGCCAACGATTACTTTGGGGAAAATTGTGATCCAGAACCTTATATTTTTGAGCCTGAATATAAGGAGGATGAGCTACAAGTTTTAGAAGCCATGTGCTAAACAGATGCAGCTTTGGTGAAACACTAAGCATCGTGTAGCAGTATTGCTATGTGCTGAACAAGAAATACAAACTACTAACATAATAAAACAATCATTCACTGTACAATATCTGCTCTCACTGGGATGCCAACTGATAGGTTGTTCTTATTTCCTGTTTAGATGAAGAATAAATCATAATCCTCACTAAGGGTTAAAAAGAAAAAGTTGCAGCAAGCTCTCGTCTTCAGTATTATTGTCTTTCTTTCTGTCTTTGGGTATAAATTGAATGTCACAGATGAACAACTTGTTGATTTATGGCTAAAAACTCCTATTATCCAGGTGAGAGGCATGATTTATAATCTAGAATTAACTTTAACCAGCGGCGACATGCTGCAGCACCAAAAGTATCAGGACACCAGCCGGCTCAATATAGCAGCATAAGCTAGTTACCTCTCTGTTATCAATGTGTTGCTAAAAAACAGTTGGCCTGTGTTAGCGCTTATAATAACAATATTGCTAATATTTGGTTAATATTCAGGTCACAAGATGTAAATGTAGTATTTTTGGCTGGTTTTAGATGATTATTTGGAGCGCTTTGATGGCGGAATAGAGGAGCCCCCATTGGCTTAATAGTTAGCAGACTTTTTTAAATGATTATTATTTATGATTTGAATGCATAAAAAAAAGAAAAACATGTGTTCTCTTTCCAAGTTCTGCGTATTTCCGGTATTACTAATCTGCTGCTAATGGGCAGAGTGCAGAAGAGCTCCCCTTGATACGTCATCCAACCCTGAATCTACGGAAATTGCCAAAGATATTGGGAGCGGAATATTTAAAACGTCCATCTTAAACTGTTGCATTTTGTGGATGTTTAGACGGTATTTTCAGATACTTTGCGGATTGGAAATACAATTGGATATGGTTTACCGGATACAGTGAAACACAATTAAGCATTTAAGTCAACATGTTGATGTGAAATCACCTGGTCTCCACTGTAAACTGGTTGGGTTTACTGACCAGACCTTCCTCCAGGCCTGGCCCGTAGGCTCGCACTCGACTTGGATCACAACCTTCATTAACGGATACCCTGAAAGGACTCTTGGGAACAATATCATCATTGTACGAAACTTCGATGAGATGCAGCCCTGCAAAAATAGATACACTCAATAAATGCTTAGCAAATTTGATGTTAACTTGTAGAGTTGTAACAAGTCGAGTGAAAAAAATCCAAGTCAAGTGACTGACCGTCCTCAAAAGGCGTGTACTCCACACGGCACGTGCCATCAGCCTTATC
Organism: Nerophis lumbriciformis; assembly: GCF_033978685.3. NCBI lineage: Eukaryota > Metazoa > Chordata > Actinopteri > Syngnathiformes > Syngnathidae > Nerophis > Nerophis lumbriciformis. The sequence goes on from NC_084552.2 coordinate 54,555,454, forward strand.
TGTGATGAAGGCGTCTGTGATGGAGCCTGATGGATTTGAAATTACCACTTTAACATGGCCGCCGGAGCTGTTATTAACACTTCTGGCATCCACGATAAAATGTGTGGTGACTTCCCTCAGCACTCCTGGTAAGGACCAACACCAAGGCAGCATTCAGAAACAAAGCTGAACAAACTCGCAGGCCTACCTCTTTACATGCTTACCTCTGGGTTCCACCCCAGGTCCGTAGACGTCAACCCCGCTGATATCCAGAGCCGGTTCCACTTGCAGGTTGGCGGGAAACTGTGGCACTAGATGTCCTCCATACTTGACAGTGATTGTATAGATGCCGTGGAACTGTGGGATATAGGTGATGGAGTAGGTTCCGTCACCATTGTTCTCCACATGAACCTCAGCTTTGGACCCCGACTCAGAAATAATCTCGATCGTAAGCTCCGCTTCTCCGGCTTTGGAGCAGTCCACCAGAAAAGACGCAGCCTCGTTGACTTTTCCCTGCTCCAGTCCAGGCCCGCTGGCGGTTACCTTGCTCGGGTCAAATACAGACTGGACTGACGCCTTGAAAGGGGATCCGGGGATGTGCTGGTCCGCAAATAGGATGTTGATGGCGTACTCGCCAGACTCAGTGGGCAGGTAAGACACGGAGCATGAACCATCACCGTTGTCCTGGCATTCAATTTTAGCCTCACAGGGCCCTTCCACTGTCAGGCCTAACCCACCAGTTCCAGCTCCCTTTGTGTCAATAGCAAAAGGGGCCAGTATTCCTACTACGCCACCCTGAAGACCTGGACCATAAGCTTGCACCTGGGAGGTGAACAAAGATGCAGTAAATATAACTTAAACCTCCCCTCATCTTCTGAATATAAGGAAGTCACCTTAGAGGGGTCGGGGGGCAGGATGCCCTCCACTGCCAACGGACTTTCTGGGATGGGGTTCCCGTCATAGCTGATGTCCACAGTGTAAAGTCCTTCCTCTGGTGGAATGTACCTCACGGAATGCATCTCATTGGCTGCACCCGACTCCACCTTGCACGGGATTGGTCGATGAGACGGAGAAATTATCTTCACATCTAGTTGGCCTTGACCACCAGCGCCCAAAGTGCTAATGTGGAACTCCTGGTCCTTTCCGACATCCACTTCTGATAGAAACAAACACCACTGAACTCAAAGGTCTCTGGCATCATGTCTTCAATTAAAAAAAGTTTACTAACTGTTGGCAAGGCCGTGAACTTGGATTTTCTTGAGGTCAAGAGGCGGAGCCACTATGATGTGAAACGGACTTTTCGGGATGGGGTCACCCCCATGAAGCACAGTGATGGACAAACTTCCCTAAAGAACCAAAACAATGATGTACGGCGGTTGACACCATCTCTGTCACAAGGTCAAGGGTAAAGCTCACCTGTTGGGCTGAGGTGTAGCGGACCGTGTAGGAGTAATTATGGTTGTCAATAATCTCAAAGTCGCGTACGGCATCGTCTTTTGTGGCGCCGGTAAAGTGGACTTGTGGTTGGGCTTTGCCTGCTCCTTTAGTGTAAATGGTGAAGTGAGTCGGCTTTCCAGCTTCCACGCCTACCAGGGAAGAAAAGCAAATAAATCACAATTCTAAATGTGTAATTCAGGATTAACAGAATATTCTTATATACTGTATTTGTAAAGCAGCTGACCCGACTTGTTGAGTCCAGGTCCTTCCGCTTTCACTTTAGCAGCATCGTGAGAAGGATCCACTTTTATCCTAAAGGGGCTGATTGGAATTTCCTGTTTCAACAACAAAAGTGGCCATTTCACATCTTTTATCCTGTTTCTCTCTTTGCGGAACTGATTGTCTCACCTGGTCAGCGAACACAACCATGATGGTGTACTGACCCGACCCCGGGGGAGTGTACTTCACCGTGAACGTGTCGTTGTCATTCTTAATAATGTCAAAGTCGATGTCGGCCTCAGCTGGTCCGACCACGCCTGGCGCACACTTGATACCGATACTGACATCGCCTGGTGTCACAACCAACCTGGTTTCATGCTATGGTTATCGGGACAACAAAGAGAAAGGAGTAGCTCCTCACCCTGTCCAGCCTCACTGCAATCCACAGTAAAGTAGGTCGGCTCATTGGCCTTCAGTCCAGTTCTTTCCACTCCAGGACCATACACCTTCACATTTTCCGGATGGCTGCCCTCTCCGATGGTCACCTGCTCGCAAACCCACACTTGTCACCTTCAGTAATCACTTCCATCTTGCAGTCGTTTATGACCCTGTCGTACCCTATAGGGGCTGTTGGGGATGTTGATCTCTTCCCACGTGACAATGATGGTGTGCTTAATAGGCTTTGTGGGGACATAAACACACAGGAAGGTCTCATCACCATTGTCCCTCATATCCACATCAATGGGGCATCCTTCAGCATCCTGTGGGGGACAGAAGCATAAAATAGTCAAGGAAGAAGATATTCAAGGAGCAAGTTGTCCTCACTTGAGCATAGAGCTTCAGCTCGCCTCTGCCAGTCCCTCGGGCATCAATGGTGAAATCGGCTGGTTTGTTGACGATGCAGCCTACAGGGTCGAGACCTGGCCCGTAACACCTCACCTGAGAAACAGATGACAGGCTGTCTTAAACCTAGGTCAGGACAAACATAGCTGATCTTCATTGGTGAGACCTTCTCTGGGTGAAGGTCAGTGGCGGCAGGCAGGATGTGCGCCATAAAGGGGCTGTCCTTCACATCCTCATCATCACATATGACGTGAACAGCGTAGTCGCCGGGTTCCGTGGGCCAGTACCTCACATCACATGACCCGTCTCCTTTATCATCACACTCAATTTTGGCCTGAGAAGGACCCTCGATGGAGAATCCTGACCATGACCAACACATTTCAGTTAACAAAACATTTGATTTTCTGATTGGTCACATTTGAAGTTGAGAGGACGTACCCAACGTTCCCACCTCTGTCCCAATTGCCTCCACCACAAAGTCGGCACTCTTTCCCACCATTCCTGTCTCCAGACCAGGACCCCAGGCCCGCACCTTCTGAGGCCCTGCCTCCTCGCTCACATGAACATCAAACGGGCTAAAACATGCAGACACAAACACGGAACATTACAAAAAAAGATTTTAGTTATGTAATATTATTATTATTATTATGCATCAGTTAAGTCAAGAGAGCAGCAGGTTGGATGTTCACCTGCGTGGGATGCTGTGACCCCCCCAGGTAATGATGATGATATAATTTCCTGTCACGATAGGGTAATAGTTACAACTGTAGAGTCCACCATCCACCTCGACCATCTTCACCGGCTCCTCCCCGCCATCTGCAGTGAACATGTTCAGCAGCACAACCTTAGAACTGGGTGTGGGTCACATTCAAATATATTGAGGGGCAAAAATGCTCACTTGGCCCCTTCACTGCAACTTGAAGCTCGCCGCTGCCGCCTCCTTTTGTGTAAACTTTAAAATCCGCCACTTCCTTTACCCTCAAACCTTTGGGCTGTAAGCCTCGGCCGTGTGCCCTGCAGGCGTGTGGGTTGCAGGCTGTGTGGACCAATCAGAGGGTGGCGCTGGTTAGATTGTGTTCAGTAACAGAGCGATGCTGTTAGCCATGAAAAAAAAACAGAAAAGCTGAATGGATTGCATCATTTGAAGAGAAAGAGAAAGCAGATATCAGCTGATTTGTAACGTTGATTAGTTTTAAAAATTAATAAACAAGAGAAGCCAACCGCCTTGTCAATTAGCTCTCGCCTATGTGACAATTTCATAGCAATAAAGGCTGTGGTCACCATTGTTGAAGGTCAGTCAAGAGGTCACTCGACCTCTGTAGTGACCAAGCGAGGACTCCTTGCACAGGCATTCACACGCTCACTGAAGTAGAAGAAGGATAATGCGGGTGGAGCCATGCTGTGAAGCTAGATCACTACGAGCCCAGTATTCGGTCGACAGGCACCAGTCACGATTCTGACCCCGCCTCCACTAACTTGGTCGCCTGGGTTTGGGCAGCTTTGCAGGGGGCGTTCTCCGTGAGGGTGTGCATAGCAACTGAGGTACAATCTGCACCGAAGATGCCGATGGAGGGGTGCTCTGTGAAACTGAAGGAGTGAAGAGCAGTGGTAAAGCATGTGGCCCAGATAATACACCCCCAGTCCAGTCCACCAAGAGGAGATGTTTGTCTATAAATCAATTAAATCAGATCTAAGTACCTCAGTGTCCTTTGGGTTTTATGGTCGACCATGAAGACCTAAGCTCTAGAACAGGGGTGTCCAAACCATGGCCCGTGGGCCAAATGCGGCCCACAGCCATCTTCAGTTTGGCTCGCGAGACAACAGCTCAAGTTAAATTTCAATAAGCAATCTGGCCGTGGGAGGTGTTTTCATATTAAATCTAAATATCCGGCGATCTGACACGTGGCAACCTGTCGCCATCTTGAGGACAAAGTAAGAAACTCAGGTCAGCGACCATGATGTGTACTTTCTAGACGTCACAAGCACAGCATTTACTTCTATGACCAATCCAAACAACCTTTCCTAGTCAGAATTTTTTTTTAACCCGCACTAAATGTCAACACACATGGTCACATACAACACAACCTGCTCACTGAACTTTGTGGATATTATTAAAAAAAGTCCAATCACCATATAAAATTCAAAATCAGACCCATTTAAATCCATTGCAAGGCATGATGGGGAAAATGCAGAACACTCTCTCCACACTTATCCATGTTTGACTTTTAGCTGCTTGATATTTCTGATTGATCACAAAGCTTTTAAGAGGTTGTCGCGGAAGTAAGCAAGTTAGGAGTTGAACTTTTACATACTCTTAATATTCAATTATAATAACTATTAATTACATATCTATCAGGATTTCCCGCAACGCTTTGTTGTTAAGGCGGCCGCCTTAACAACAAAGAGCCACTGCCTAAACTAAAGTCTTAACAAGCTGCTCCGTTTAGTTCTGCCTCTGCCTCTGTCAGTACGTCTCTGCAGCACCCAGCATTGTCCCACCCACAGAACCATCTGATTGGTTACACGCAGAGCGGTAACAGCCAATCAGCAGTGCGTATTCAGAGCGCATGTAACAGCCAATCAGCAGTGCGTATTCAGAGCGCATGGAGTCAGTGCTCAGGCAGGCAGAGAGGAGAGACGGTGGGGTGATCAGATAGGTGTTTAGCAGGTGAGCATAAGGCAGCGGCTTCCCCCAAAATTATAATAAACACCTCCCAGTCAACTACTAGTCACATCACTATGAGCCTGTTGACGTTCTAGAAACATAAGCTGCAGCTCAGCTCGCTTGCAGTCCTTGAGGTGAAAGCTAATTAGCTTTTAGCGTAACGTTAGCTCACTGTGCGTTGTGTGTGCGTGCGTGCGTGTGTGTTACGGACCGTAAAGCCCTGTCTGTCTGAGAGAAAGACAAGCATTACTGACCTACAGTTAACAACTAAGTTATTTCACTTTACCTTTTTCTGTGTTGATTGAGCTGTGTTGAAGCAGCAAAAAAGGACATTATGTTAAAAGAAGAGTTTCCTGAAGCTGTCTCTGATAGTTGATATAATAATGTAACTGCATCATAAAGCCTACATGAACTCCATGGTGTTCAGGGATGAATCGTCTCTCCTATTGCTATTGTACTATTTTTTCAGCTATAGCTACATTAATCATTAGTAATGTAGCAGCCTAGTTTTAAATGGCAGGGTACCTGCTATCACATGTTGATAAAAATAACACTTACATAATAAAAATGAACCACAGGCTTCCCAAATGCTGCAATAAATTAAGCATGATGAGTTGAACAAGCGCTGCGGGAAACCCTGGAAATATATATATGGTTACTTTGCGTGCGGTTGGATTTCGGCCCCTGGCCCAATTTTTTAGCCCAATGCGGCCCCCCAAGTCATAAAGTTTGGACAACCCTGGTCTAGAATCAAGACTCAGGTGTCCAAGTCACACGGTTGAAAATCATCTCAACTAACGTGTGCTAATGGTTAAAACTATCACTAGCAGAAAGGGGGAAGGATTTACCTTCTGCAATGTGGACTGGAAAGGGGCTTCTGGGAATCTGCTGGCTGGCAAAGGTCACATAGACCGTGTGCAGCCCCTCCAGGACGGGAACGTAGGTGCATCGAAAGACGCTGTCGCCTTTGTTCTCCAGGACTACCTCTACTGTATCCCTCCGGCCGTTTGAATCCACGATGACCACGCCCACGTCTCCGGCGCCAGCACCTAGTGGTCAACAGATGAGACCATTAGGGGACAGGGTGCAGAGACACTTGGAGTGCTTTGGGGCTTGGCTGCTTACCTGCTGTGTAGATGTCAAAGTAGGTGGGCTTGGTGGCCATGTTTCCAAAATGCTGCAGTCCCAAACCATGAGCCTGAACGCGGGTTGGGTCACCCATGGCTTTGGAGACATTGACCATGAAGGGACTCTTGTCAATGTCTTGGCCCGCAAACAAGACCTTTACCTGTGAAAGCATAAACATAGTCAAAGGTCTGTCATGGTTTCTAGGAGGTGACTTGGCATGCTAGAACAAAAAATAGCAAGTTAGTCACTAAGTTGCTATGACCAGAGGTTAAGGCTAAGGTTCTGATAAGTGTGGCAAGCAAAATACTTACTTTATGGAGACCCTCCACTTTGGGCAGGTAGAACACAGAGTAGGTTCTGTTCTTGTCATTATTGGGGATCACTCGAGCCTAAAACAATCAATCAATCAATAAAAGTTAATCTATATAGCCCTTAATCACAAGTGTCTCAAAGGGCTGCAAAATCCACAACAACATGCTCGGCTCATATCCCACATCAGGGCAAGAAAAAACTAATCCTATTGGGCGTGATGAGAAACCTTGGAGGGGACCGCAGATGTGGACGACTGGTGCAATGGATGCCGAGTGGATACGGGTAATAATGTGAGAACAAAGCACATGTTCTGTTCGTACCAAGCTCATTTGGATCAGCGTTTATGTGTTTAATGTCCCCACCTCTTCTGTATGACCCTCCATGTCCTCCACATAAACAAGAACCTCGCCCAGTCCAGCCTCAACTGTCTCCACCAGAAACTCTGCTGGCTTCAGAACCACATTCCCTCGAGGTTCAATGCCTTAAAAACAAATAATTTATGAGTTCATAAAACCAACCCAGTTAGTTTTAACTAGGATTCTAGTGTTGTTTGTCCCACCTGGTCCAAAGGCTTTAGCTCTCTTTGGATGTAGTGTCTTTGCCCTCAAAGGGGCCCCAGGTTTCAGTTTAGCTTTGGGGAACTGAGACAGGTAGGTCATAACCGAGTGCTCATCCACATTGGGGTCAACAATCTCCTCCGGTGCGATGACCTGCAGACAAATGGGACAATCCTGAATTTTTCCAAGACACTTGACACGACAGCAAGATTACCTCTGAGCAAAGGCCAAAGGAAAAGGACAGAAAATGTGGAGACAGGTAAAGTGACCTGAGGTACGCCCAGCCAGTCGTCTGCCTGCTGCATAGCCTCTCTGGCATTTTCCACCGGCTGTCTTGGATCCCAAGTCTCCCAGTCCGGACAGAGACCTAAAGACAGCAGCATACCTTTCAGCACCAGCAGGCACAAGTGGACCGATGATGTCTGCAGGTCCTACCGGGGGCGCAATTGTCCACCAGGGCTCCTAGGGCCTTGCCATCCCTCCAGTCCCGGTGGAAGTTGGTAATGGGCATCTGCGGCACCTTGTTCTGGATCCAGCCCAGAAGACGCTGCTTGGGGGTCAGCTTCTTGGCATCCTCATCGTCCTCGTCCTCCCACATGGGCATGGAAATGGAGTAGTGCAGAATCAGGGTCCAGATAAGACCCAGGATCAGCTTTAGATTCCCGTCCACGATGGCTTTGGAGTCTGGAGTTAAAGGAATTTTCATCAAATGATTCTCATTAGCGTAGGCAACGCCCCTTGCTTGCCACATGACCAAGGAACTAGAACATAAAAGGGCCGGTAAAAACACACACAAAGATAGCATGACCTTTGACCTTGAAACACGTCATCAATGCAGGAAACTCTGACTGATGCAGACACACACAAGTCCACACAAATCGGACGGGAAAAAGAGGCAGTGTGTATGTGTGTGAGTCAGTGATGTGTCTAGAGGGTGGCCAGTGCCACCCTTAAAACCTGACAGGCCACCCCAGGTGTCACCCTACTCAGAGGCGGAACAATTTGAAGCAGTGTTTTTCAAACTGTGGTACGTGTACCACTCGGGCTCAATCTAATGGTAGCCAAAGATATACTTAGTTTAGGGTTCCCCAAATTAAGCCAGAGGATTTACCCAAATTTACTTTTAAAACATGAATTTAGAATTTACAATGTCTATCGATCGGTGAGGTCCACAATAAATAGTGCTGACCACATGCTACACACAAGTGAAGAAAGCCCATTAGGTAGTAATTGGACAACCAATTCAAACTCATGGTCTAATTATTCAAAAACCAACACAGAGCATTAAAATATGTGATACAAAAACACAATTTGCCCACTGAACTATGTGGACATAAAAAAAATGTCTAATAGTGCCACACAATTCAAAAATACACCCATTTAATCCATTTAGTAGACCTGATGGATAATATATGAAAAACACTCTTCACACTTTTAGTTTCACAATTTTAGTTGCTTGAGGACATCGATAGTAAATGGATAGATGAAAGTCAGGGAAGTAAACAAGTATATGTAGTCTGGCAGATACTACAGAAAATTAGATTTACATCCCCAAAATCTTGTTATTGCTTTCATTTCGATGCCCCGCTCTCTACTGTTTGACCAATTAGAAAGTCTGTGAGTGTGTCACATCCAGGTTGCCAGTTACGCACTGCCCTCTTCGTCGAGCTACTGCCACTGGTAAAGTTACTAAACATGTCAGACCTTAGTGAATTAGTGAATTACATTTATATAGCGCTTTTTTCTCAAGGGACTCAAAGCGCTTTAAATAGTGAAACCCAATATCTAAGTTACATTTATACCAATGTGGGTGGCACTGGGAGCAGGTGGGTAAAGTGTCTTGCTCAAGGACACAGCGGCAGTGACTAGGATGGCGAAAGCGGGGATCGAACCTGCAACCCTCAAGTTGCTGGCACGGCCGCTCTACCAACCGAGCTATACCGCCCCTTAGTAAATCTAAAAGGCGTCGTTATGATTCTTAACTTGTTCATGATAAAACCAGGAACAAAACAAGGATTTGTATGGGGGATGCCTTTGAAAGATGGAGACGATTGAAGGCCGAGAAGATTTTTTCATCTGACGCCAAACTTGCTAATTTTCTCCTTGATAGGTAAGTAAGGCATTTACGTTTTCTTATTACATGGAATAAATGGAAATTGACATTTTGTTTGTAAACTATATTGTCCAATACAGTCTATGATCTTGTCTAAGAAAGCTAGTATGTTCCTGTAACGAATGCTTAGCATGCTAGCCCGGTCAATGACACATCGACGTACAGGCTAACGGGGGAAATATATGCCCGTTGGCCTGTATGTTGATCCATCCATCCATCCATCCATTTTCTACCGCTTATTCCTTTCGGGGTCGCGGGGGGCCCTGGAGCCTATCTCAGCTACAATCGGGCGGAAGGCGGGGTACACCCTGGACAAGTCGCCACCTCATCGCAGGGCCAACACAGATAGACAGACAACATTCACACTCACATTCACACACTAGGGCCAATTTAGTGTTGCCAATCAACCTATCCCCAGGTGCATGTCTTTGGAGGTGGGAGGAAGCCGGAGTACCCGGAGGGAACCCACGCAGTCACGGGGAGAACATGCAAACTCCACACAGAAAGATACCGAGCCTGGGATTGAACCCCAGACTACTCAGCACCTTCGTATTGTGAGGCAGAAGCACTAACCCCTCTTCCACCGTGCTGCTGTATGTTGATGACAGAGAAAAGTATATTTTCGACAAATAAAACCTATGTGGATATGGGTAGTGTCAGTGCCTATTTTGTTCTCAATATGCTGATATGCTGAGGAAATGGGTTCCAAAATTAGCACGGCTAATTGCGGTTTCTGGTACTGTATGTGCATCAGGCACATTGGAGAGGTATTTTCTTGGCACAATATAATGCATTACATGTAATGATTTTGTACTTTGTGTATAGACATGGTAGTAGGCCATAAGATTTATGCGTGACGTGGTTTTTGCATAACGTAGGTTGGCTCATAGAACTACAGCTGCTCCTGGGGTAGACTGACTGTTTTATGGGTGCCACCCCTGGAAAAAAAAATTCTGGACACGCCACTGGTGTGAGTTGTGCTTGCAGTTGTTTTAGGTCAACAAGTGAACAGCTGAAGAGGAACCCCCACCCATCTTTGTTTTGTGGCGCAAACAAATATTAATTTTCAGATTTAAATTTACCTTTATTTATGCTCAGTGGCCTAGTGGTTAGAGTGTCCGCCCTGAGATCAGTAGGTCGTGAGTTCAATCCCCGGCCGAGTCATACCGAGTTGGGTACTTTAACTTTAACTTTATACACATCCTGTCACATGACCTTAACTTTGTCAGCAGTCTAGGCGATTACTGTTCTATCGGCGGAAAAAACATTTATGCATTATGGGATGGCACATCAGAGTGTGATGTACATACGTGTATACACACATCTACATTCATGATCATATACATACATAATCTACTGTCATACAGGATCATGTCAATGGGCTCCATGTGGAAAGCCTGCTTCTATTTTGAGGGGGGAGGGACAAGAGTTCAGCTGTCGCCCCATCAATCACAACAGGCCCTCTTCCCCTGTTTTGGTCCCCCCTGTGCGCGCACAAGCATAAACACACGTACACAACGATGCTCCGCCTCCACGTGCTTTCAATTAATGTGGACATGCCCCTGTGTCAAAAGTTTGCTTTGTTTCTGTCAAGTGACACTTGAATATGGGATTATAGAGGTCAATTTTGGAGGTAGCTGACGGTAACAACTGCTTGAAAGCCCCCCCCCCCCACGTGACAATTCATCAGGGTTGGCTATTGGCTCTGCCCACACTTGAAAGGACTCACCTATGGAAACGAGGCGGATGTGTTCACGCTCCAGGAACTCCAGTGCCACCGACACGTTCTCCAGCTTCATCTGGCGGAAGTTGGGTCTGCCGTGGTACTTGCGGTACATGTTCTTCTGGCTCAGAACCTCCAAAAGTCCAATCAGCTTGAGGCCGTCACCCAGGTCCTTCTGCAGGTCCATGATGCGCTTGTGGAGACATTTGAGGTGCTCATTGCACCACCTGGTGAACGTATTCTGCTGGATCTTCTTCCATGGAGCGTCCTCGGCCAGGTCCTTCTCGGTGGCGGGCATCTCCTCTTCCTGCCCCTCCTCCTGGACCACAAAGTTATGGAGTTGCTGCTGCTCCATGTAGCCGCTCGCCATGCTTTGTCCTCGCTCACTCGCAGGAGCGTCCGCAGAGGCTCATGGGAAGCTTAAAAGTGGCACAAGACGCCTGGACGGCAGCGGCGAGCACGATGAAGACAAGCGTCCACAAAGCTAGTGAGCGTCAGTGTGCAGGACTCCCTGGAATGTTCTTGCCAGACCATAATAACACTCTGCCTGATAGCCAGCCACGAGCTCATTGGGCAAGGGGGGAGGGGCTGGACGGGGCCGGACACCCCCCGGCCGTGTCTATTTTTAAGGTTCACACAGCGGAGGAACACTTGGGCTTACCAGGGTGACGTCATCAGCTGGCGTTTGCTTAAATTTGCTAAATGTGTAACCATGGCAACCAAGTAGTACTTTTTTACATGTGTTGTTACATTATCTTTGTGCTAATCTAGGCTAAAGCCAAAAGGCAATACTAATAATAATTGTCTTTTACAGTCACAAAAGAAGAAAAAACAGAGGCAGAAGAGATCAACAATCAACAGGCGGCTATGATGGCATCACACACACTTCATCAATCAACTATTGATGACAGTTACTACCACTACTATATTTAGATATCATACCTGATCCATGACGAGCTGCCTGTGGTTTATGGAAGCGACACGATGGATGAGGGCTATGAAGTCACTTCCTGTTAAGTCAAGATGACAGCGATGACCAATATAAAGTTGGCGGCCTCAACCTTCTGAGTGATGAAAAGGGAAGTCGTCATTTCTGCAGTAGAAAAAGTTAAGATCATCCACAGGTGAGTGCAAGCAGGTCAACAAAAAGAGCGTGGCTATACCTGCTCTACACCAGCACCCAATCAAAACTACTACGAGGGTGTGGAGAAGAACATGACACGTGTCACTTCTTGTCAGCCAATCAGACGGGTCATTAAAAAGCATTAAAAGTCTTTAACTTTAAATGGATTTTGCGAAAATTAGGCCTTCAATGGCATTAAAAAGCATTCATTTCAATGTCCAGAGGTTGTTTCGGACAAACAACAAAATGAAGACACCAGCAAGCACTTCATAGATCATCACAATTTGAATTAAGTCCCAAAAGGAGTAGGAAGGGCAGCACGGTGGAGCAGTTGTTAGTGTTTGTGCCTCGCAATAAGAAGGTTGTGGGTTTGATTCCTGGGCTCAGGGTCTTTCGGTGTGGAGTTTGCATGTGACTGTGTTGGTTCCCTCCGGGTACTCCGGTTTCCTCCCACCTCCAAAGACATGCACCTAGGGATAGGTTGATTGGCAACATTAAATTGGCCCTGGTGTGTGAATGTAAATATGAATGTTATCTGTCTATTTGTGTTGGCCCTGCAATGAGGTGGCGACTTGTCCAGCATGTGCCCCTAACTAAATGCCTGGGTGCAGCTGGGATAGGCTCCAGCACTCCACGCGACCCCAAAAAAGACAAGCGGTAAAATGGATGGATGGACAGGAGGAGTAGGAAGAAGCAGAAACTTTTCCAGTTGCACCACACTTAGAATTACAATAATAACATCACTCATTAGCCCCACACCGCTCATTCATTCACTCACACTCCACTCATTCTCTAGGCAATTTAAACATTCTTGTCTTAATCTCTAAAATATTCTTTTAAATTTTCCCCACCAAAAAAATAACATTTTATATTGAAAAGTTTAATAAAATTTTAGGCCTGGGCTAATAGTCAATAAGTCAATCAATCGAATGACAAATGAAAATGAACTCAATAACTTTGCAGTCATCGTTAAATTGCTATGTCTTCGTCTTCATCTCTTGCTTTCAAACAGGATACAAGAGGTCACTTGAGAGCACATTTATTCGACCGTAGAATTACACGGTCACTTTTAAAGTACACATTGCTTCGAAACCGTGGGAAGAGATGTTCGCAAAGGTGGGCTTTGTGATCTCGGAAATGATGTCATAACAAGCTGACCAATCAGAGCTCTTTTTTTCTAATTTCATTTCAACGACAATATAAGACATAAAATTCAAACGATCAGAACATACAAGCAAACATGTCTCTTTTGAATTTTTTTTCGAAATATGTACCTGTATTTTTTTGACCATAGGGCACACCGGATTATAAAGCGCACTGCCGATGAGCAGGTCTATTCAGGTCTTTTTTCATACAAAAGGTGCACCGAATTATAAGGCGCACAAAAGGGGTCATATTATGATTTTTTCCTAAATCTAAAACACTTCTTTGTGGTCTACATAAAATGTAATGGTGGTTTGTTGGTCAAAATGTTGCATAGATTATGTTTTACAGACCATCTTTAAGTCACTTTCTGACAATTGCTTCATGATGCGCCGTTTCGTGGGCGGTCCTTTTTGCGCGGCTCACCTTCGGCAGTGTGTTTTCTCCGTCATTTTTGTTGTAGCGGTGTAGCGTGCAAGGACAGAAGTGGAAGAAGTGTCAAAAGATGGAGCGAACTTTTATAATGACATTCAGACTTTACTTAAATCAATAACAGAGCAGCATCTCCTCATCCGTGGCTCACTAGTGCAACAACGTGTGTACCGTGAAAAAACGTCCGACCGGGGTTATGCCAAAATGTGATTCCCTGCCAAAAATGTATTTAACTGGGTGAATAATGTAAACCCACTCCACCGGTAGTTTTTAACACTTTCACAGCGAGTCTACTGACGGATATAAGTTAGAATTTTATGCTATTTTATATTAGAAATGGCAACAGCGGAGGATGAATGCCCCATAACAAGAAGATACAGAAAAAGAAGAAGCTTATCAACTACGCCCTTGGCACGGACTACAAAGGCGGACACGCGCAAACATTCAGGACTTACGCAGATTTCAAATATCAATCAATCAATCAATCAATCAATGTTTATTTATATAGCCCTAAATCACAAGTGTCTCAAAGGGCTGCACAAGCCACAACGACATCCTCGGTACAGAGCCCACATAAGGGCAAGGAAAAACTCACCCCAGTGGGAATACACATCAGAAGGTAAGAATAGTTGGGTTTGCATAATATTGCGAAACAAAACCCCAGATAGTATGTCTGCTAATAGGTGTCATTTTCCTGTCCTTATGCACACACCATAATAATACTCGTATGTTGAGGCACAGCCGTAATGCTCCGACCATTCATCAAGGGATGCGGCTTCATAGCTTACCAAAGTCGTACTAAAACATTTTGACAGATTTTTGAGCGCTGTGTGTAATGTGCTATATTCTCAGCGGAATATTTTAAAGTTTTGGTGTTGTTTACTGACGTTATAGTGCGGTCTACACGTATCTCTTATGTGTGACTGCCATCTACTGGTCACACGTATCATTACACCACAAACCGAATAAAATAGCTTTGAGGTCGGTAAGCATTATCCTGTACATTAAGTGCACCGGGTTATAAGGCGCAGTGTCGATTTTTGAGAAAATGAAAGGATTTTAAGTGCGCCTTATAGTCTGAAAAATACGAAACAGAAATATTTCTCGATAATTTTCAAACAGTAATTAAGAAATTGAAACAAAACTACGGTCGGGAAATAATAAACACAAGAAGCGTGCAAGGGATAACAAAAGAAAACATAAATAATAGCATCATATTACAATTTATTTTATTTTGTCTTTAATGGTCATCGTCTTTTTATTATAATGACTTTTAGGATAAGGGAGGTTTTCATGAACCTCATTATTAAACGCTGATGCAAAAATAGATTTTTTTGCATGTGCACGTGAAGATCTACAGGAGGCTAAGTATGGGGGGAGGGAGACGTGTTGCGTACCCAAATAATCATACGCCTACTTCTTCTTCGTCTTCTGCCGCAACAAAACACACGTTTTATTTTGAATAGTAACCATAACAAGAAATAATCTGAAGCTATTTAACAATTTAGAACTATTTGAATTTATAAAGAATACAATCCTGCTTACTAGTACAGAGCTTGGATCTTGCCAGAGGGTGTTACTAAGTGGAAGCCATCTTAGTAGGGGCAACTTACCAATTTAAGGCAATGCAATACGTTGTGGATTGAAAATAAACCATAACTTGCTTATTTCTCAATTTATTTTATACATTTTACTTAGACAACATAAATCATGTGCTATTAATACACATTTTATTTTTGCAAAAAAATGTTTATATTACTGTGAAAGATTGCCAGTGTCCTTGTTGGCATTCTTGTCTTCGTTTCCGTGCCACCTACAATAATGAAACACCGTAACCCTTTGCCCTTACTACTTTCAGCTCACTGTAGACTTGTAGCTAATAGGAGTCTGATGTATCTCGTAAGATTTTTTTGTAAAATGCAAGTTTTTGTCACATGACAAGCATTCTACAGTGTCAGCGAATCATTGCACACATATACCTCCATTTTAAAAAAAGCAGTCATTCATAGTGATGCATTCTTATAAATCCCAGAAATATACATATATTAACTTCCTTTTTTAAATGCAAAAGGTTTGGATTTCAAGAAACAAAATAATGCAGTAGTGTTGGTGAGAACACGAATAACTAATCTGTAATCTCATTAACATGACTTGTATCTATTAACAAAATGTTTTTTTATTGCAGAATGAGCAGGTTGCTATTGAAAAGGCACCATGAAAACGTACATTCATTGTATGAGCATGTTTTTAGTCATAATATACATTTATCATTTAGGAACACTGCTGGCACCTTCACTTGATGACCTCCGACCTAATCTTCAGAAAGCAGCAGTTTGTTTATGAAAACCATCCGAATTGTGCAGAAATTCTATTTCAATATTTATATTAAATCAGCTCCTTAGTAGTGAATATGAATGTAGTTTAAAGATGCAAATGTCTTTCATGTCACCTTTGAAGGCAGTCCCAGAGACACGCTGTGTTCTTCCCATTACAATGTAAACTGTTAGCATCAGCAGTTAAAGCAGCAACAATACGACTTCTATGCTAACACAAATGCTAACGTTGGCGTTTGATCATCAAACATCCACATCAGACCGGAACGTGCTGGAAAGCAGGAAGCTTGTTTTGTTCCTACGGCGACGAGCTGAGAAGCTCCTGCCGACGGCGCATGATCTCCACAAAGTAGGCATGGTCAGCCTCGGCCTGGAAAGGAAGTGCGAGAAAATGTAGGCTGCGGTTTGAAGGAAGGAGAGTCAAGAAGATAAAAAAAGGAAGGGGGGGAGAAGAAAAGACGCCAGGTAAAGGTCAGTGAGTGCTGCCTTCGTCAAAAGACTCCACCCCGGAATCACATGTGCTGGCTGCCAGGAGCTCCTGCCGCCTCCTCATGATCTCTTGGAGCTCCGAGCCAGAACTCCTCTGAGGAAGAGGAAGAAGACTGTTAGAGGAATGTCCAGCGCAAACACGGCACAAAGCTAGCGAGTTGCCATCACATGGGCACTGCCCACCTGTCCGTCATTCTCAAACACACTAAAGCTAACTACATCAGTGATGCTATCACTGGTACACATGCCCCGCCCCTTCATGTAAAGACAGGGCTCATGTGAACCATCTAGCGGTGTCCCTGGGTCCAGGAAGCGTTGGCGTCTGCTGCTGCGAGCTGGATGCAAAACAGGGCGAGGTAACTCTGCCGACAGGGTGCATGCTGGGTAAAGGACGCCCCCAAAGACCGCCATGAACACTGTCAATCAAATGAGACCTCTGCGTGTCATGACATCTTTGTTGGAGTTTTATAAGCGGATCCATACTGAGAAGTTTTACATGATCTTTCCTCTCAATTTGGACCAACTCATCGAAGCTAAGCTACCTAGCCTAGCACACAGGAAAAGGAAGCACAAGGTGTGGACATTTTAGGGCAGGTGCACTGGGGGTGATTTCCTGTGTCTATCTAGCAATAACGCCACACTATTACATCATGAGCCTCGCCGTCGGTACCTTATTGAGATCAAGGAGAAGATCATAGGAGGCTTAGAAGAACACCTGCAGGTGGGAACACATGACACACACCTGGCCACAGTCACCACAAAACAGACGCCTCATACAAGCTGTGATGGGAGGCGTCAGGCGCAGCAAAGGCTGCTGAGTAAAGTGTCATTTAGGTGAGAGACATGCGGCCACACCCACCTCAAGTGCCGCTTTCTGCACGGTGACTTGGCTGTAGACTCGGGCGCCGTCATCAGGACACACGGTCTTCAGCTCGTCCTTGTTGAGGGAGAAGAGCTGCGCCCCTGTCAGCACACCAAGGCTGGTGATAGTGCTGCAGAGGGGACAGCGCCATCATCAGGCTGATCTTAAAGCTGCCGTGATGTCACAGTTGTCACACTCACACTGTACTGAAGCCTTTGGCCTCCAGCCACCCACGGACGTCATCAGGCGACGACTCGTACGTGATGCTGACGGCAGGAAGGTCACTGCCACCGCGGCGGAAGGGGACTGGAAGTTTCTTCTGAGCGCTGCGGCCGAGTGTCAGTCTATGCAAGAGCTCGTCCTGGACCTCCTCCATGTTGGACTTCCTTCCTGCAGAGAACACACAGGTTCGTCATTGTCTCATTGACCGACGCCAGTGTCAATCAACTCTTCTTACGGTTGGCGAGGACACTTTTGTTGCGGTGGTCCCTCACAGCCACGCTGCCATCCTCACTGGATGTCGTGCTGTCAATGGCGGGCTTGGCAGCCTCGATGGCAGGCGGGGGCGGCAGCGGCGGCGTGGGGAGCATGGCAAGGTCCGGTGGCGGAGGCGTGGGTGCTGAGGGCATTGGCGTGGCAGCAGGTTTGCTGGATAGGTGGTCTGTCTTGGTGGTCTGCTTCTGGGGGTGGTAAAGAGCTCACTAGTAGTGACCACAGAAGACAAAGTCCAAGGAATGACCATAAAGTCATCGTTTACCTCGTTAAGTTCGCCCAGCAATTGCTGCCCACAGGAAACAAAACAAAACAACAAAGTTTGTTGGACAACCATTAGCGTCTTTGCTACCAAACACGTTGGAGGCTAACGCACACACACACACACACACACATACACACAAAAACTGCCTAGCTTAGCTTAGCTTAGTGTTTAGCACAGCATAGCCTAGCCAAAGCCCCGCCCCAGCCGCCCTACCTTGAACATCTCAAACTCCTTCCTCGGCATCATGAGCTTGACATCAGGAATAAAAAGTGAAGTTGAGCTGAGGTGTGACGCGTGAGGTCACGTGACGGCAAGTGACACGTACCTGGATGGTGTGATTGTAGACGGGCTCGCCTCGGCCGGTCATGTCCACCGCCTTGGTCACCTCCACGATGTTGTTTGGCACGTAGCCCACTGAGCCGTCGCCATTCCGCACCTTCCACCACTGCTTCGTGTCGTCCAGGACCTGTCGCCCAGTCGGACACGATCAGACGTCACGTGACCACGCAGAGCATCTGCATGTGGAGGGCGGGGCGGGGCTGTTTACCTCAACAACCTCGTCCTTAAGCACCGACAGTTCTGTGTTGTTTCTCGCCACAAAGTCGTACTTGGATTTGGCAAATAGTTTGCTTTGGTTCCTGCTGTCGGCGCCAAACCCTCTGAAAGACACCGGCCAATCACGTCAAGGCTGTTCTACTCGGACAGAAGGACTTTGCGGCCGAGGAGAAGCGTCCCGAAAGAGCAAAGACGGAAAAGAAGCAGCCAATTGTTGGGGCAGGGGGCGGTTCTCCTGGGCGTGACCTCACAGTTACCGGTCAGCGTGGCGGCCGAGTGCTTGTTGGAGCGCGGCTACGGCCGGGTCCTGGTCCAGAAGCTGCGTGTGCTGGTGGGCGGAGTTAGTGAGGGCGTACCTGTCTGCAGCTGACTGGAAGACAAAATAGCTGCTAAGCTGCAAGAAGTCACATCAATTTCCCATGTCACCTCTCACCTCCTCAGCCGGTGGCTCGCCGTTCAGACCCTCTGCCAGCGCGGGAGGCTGCCAGCCGTCACCAAAGCTCAGCGTGCATGGCGGGAAGTAGTGATCCTTGGGCCACTCCAACCTGTCACATAAGTACGTTATTTCCTACGTCGCTCCACATCTGACGCTCAAACCCTCACCTGCACTTGGTCCAGCCATCTCCCAGTGTCACCCATAGGTGGCGCTCCTCCGCCGTCCCCGAGGTGTGTAGGAAGTCGATGGCATCTCTGCTGAGCAGCGGAACCACGACGCTGCGGGCCAGATCCACGCCGCCAGATGCCTGGATCACCTGTAAGACGAAGGGGCTGAGCCAACTTATTCAACACCTTTACTTCATTAAATATCTTCATCACATCACAAAAGAAGGCGCACCATCCTGAGAGGCGTAAACAGGAAGTGAAGGAGCTCGTCAGCGCTCGGGTTCTGGATGTGAACTCTGAGTTTTCCCTACGGAGGAGAACCAAGCAGCTGTCAAGCATCGTTGCTTGATGTCATCGTCTCCATGACGACTGCACCCTCACCAGTTGGTTGAATGCATGCTTGAACTTCTGCAGACAGTCCACAAAGTCTTCCTCACCAGGCGGCCTGGAGCGCAGCGTCAGGACGCCCTCTGGTGGACAGCCACAGTAACAACACATTTATCTGATTGGATCGTCACAAGGATGCGCAAATGTTTACCTCCTGGACTTTTCTTCTTTCCCTTCTTGGCCTTTTTCCTCTTGGACAGCTCGCTCAACGCCTCAGCCGCTTTTTGGAGTTTGGTGATGAACAACTCAATGTCGTCCAGGATGTGGTTGAGGATTTGCTGACAACAAATTCAGGAAATGAAAAAAATACATAAAATAGATGAATATTTTTAATGATCCCCTCACCACGTCTCGGTCCACAATGGCCGCCGTCACGTCAACAGGTTTGTTGTCGTCTGCCGACATTCTCCGTCGGTCACCTGTTAGCGTACATGCGTGCTGGGGTCACTTTTTGCTAAGCAAGTCACAGGTCAGCCGTGACATCACTTACCGTCTTGCGGCCAATCAGACTGGTCTGCTGGAGGTTCTGGGGCGGGAGCGGCGGGAGGCGGCGGGATATCTCCATCACTCTTCAGG
Organism: Nerophis lumbriciformis; assembly: GCF_033978685.3. Lineage (NCBI taxonomy): Eukaryota > Metazoa > Chordata > Actinopteri > Syngnathiformes > Syngnathidae > Nerophis > Nerophis lumbriciformis. The sequence goes on from NC_084552.2 coordinate 54,575,690, forward strand.
ATCATCCTGCTCACAGATGTCATACCGTCAGCCAATCAGATGAGAGCAGCTTTTTGATTGTCAGGTGTCCTTTACTTAAGCACATCGGGTCGTTTCTTGACTTTGCCTCCTTTGGCGTCCATCACGGCGCTCTCGATGTCGGCATGGATCAGGTTGGCCTGAGCAAACCGACATGCATCAAACCTTCCATCCGCCATTGACATGTCGTTGGCGTGCGCTCACCTTGATGTGATCGCATTGGAACAGGTGCAGGTCGGCCTTGTTCTGACCGGAGTCCTTACACACAAGCGCCAGGATAGAGTCGTAGCTGCAAGCATTGACGACGGCCTGGCAGTGCTGCACCGAGCCCAAGGGGAAGTTCTCCAGCTCGCTCTGAAACAGAAAGGCGGTGAACACTTCCTGTACCCAGCGAACAAGAATTTGCGCGGCGTCACCTTGCTCTCGTGGTCCACCAGGGTGATGCTCTTCTCGTCCACCTGCAGCATCATCTCCTGCGTCCAGATCTTTCCTTTGGCGTCCAGCAGACGTAGACGGCGCACGCCGTCCTCGACCGTAATTATCCCGTCTTTGCGGTCTAACACGAAGGTGCTCAGGTGCTGCACACACACGCACACACATGAACATCATGTTGACGATAGACAGCAATGACGTCATAACAGACCTCCACATGGTACTGAGACGTGTCCGTCAGACTGTTGATGCTGGTTGTGGTCCAGACTTGTCTTGGTTCTAAAAGAACACCAACATCTGGATCAGAACATTTGCAAGCTGATATAAACAGAAAGTTGCACACAATCACATAAAACCATGCTGATGCACACACAAACACACACAAGGTGAGCTCACTTTGGCTTTTCTTTTTCTGTTTGGAAGACGAGTGCAGGAAGTAGACTTCATCTGTTCAGGACAACATACAAAGCGGCCAATCAGGTGAGAGCGTCGCCGTGAAGTTGCTAGCTAAGAATTCAGCCAACAGCTAAGTGTCAACTATCATTAATAAATAATATTGATAATACCAACAACTCACCATACACCGCTTTGGCACTGGACTTAGCTTTAGCATCAGAAACGTCATGGCCGCTGTGATACACAAACATGATCATCTTTAACATAACATTACAGTATATATATATATATATATATATATATATATATATATATATATATATATATATATATATATATATACACACACATGTATACACACACATATATATAAATGTGTATGTATATATATATATAATAATAATTTACACAATACACAATAAAATCCCCTGAAGAGCAGGGAAACCTGCAAAACAGGCTTGTAGGGATAAAATAGCCTCTGTGTTTTTTCCTGACTTAACGTATATATTTACACATACATACATACATATATATGTATATATACATACATGCATATATATATATATATATATATATATATATATACACACACACATACATACAGTATATATATATATACACATACATACATACACACACACACACACACACACACATATATATATATATACACATGTATATACAAAACCCGAAACCAGTTAATTTGGCCAGTTGTGTAAATCGTAAATAAAAACAGAATACAATGACTTGCAAATCCTTTTCAACTTATATTCAATTGAATAGACTGCAAAGACAAGAAACTTAACGTTCAAACTGGAAAACGTTGTTATTTTTCCAAATATTCGCTCATTTGAAATTTGATGCCTGAAACATGTTTAAAAAAAGATGGCACTATTGGCAAAAAAGACTGAGAAAGTTGAGGAATGCTCACCAAACACTAATTTGGAACATCCCACAGGTGAACAGGCTAATTAAGAACAGGTGGGTGTCATGATTGGGTATAAAAGCAGCTTCCATGAAATGCTCAGTCATTCACAAACAAGGATGGGGAGAGGGTCACCACTTTGTGAACAAATACCTGAGCAAATTGTCCAGCAGTTTAAAAACAACATTTCTCAACGAGCTATTGCAAGGAATTTAGGGATTTCACCATCTACGGTCCGTAATATCATCAAAAGTTTCTGAGAATTTGGAGAAATCACTGCACGTAAGCGATGATATTACGGACCTTCAATCCCTCAGGCGGTACTGCATCAAAAAGCAACATCAGTGTGTAAAGAGGATATCACCATATGGGCTCAGGAACACTTCAGAAAACCACTGTCAGTAACTACCGCTTGTGGCTACATCTGTAAGTGCAAGATAAAACTCTACCATGCAAAGCGAAAGCCATTTATCAATAACACCCAGAAATGCCGCCGGCTTCGCTGGGCCCGAGCTCATCTAAGATTGACTGATGCAAAGTGGAAAAAGTGTGCTGTGGTCTGACGAGTCCACATTGTTTTTGGAAACTGTGGACGTCGTGTCCCCCAGAACAAAGAAGAAAAGAACAATCCGGATTGTTATAGGCGCAAAGTTCAAAAGCCAGCATCTGTGATGGTATGGGGGTGTATTAGTGCCCATGACATGGGTAACTTACACATCTGTGAAGGCAACATTAATGCTGAAAGGTACATACAGGTTTTGGAGCAACATATGTTGCCATCCAAGCAACGTTATCATGGACGCCCCTGCTTATTTCAGCAAGACAATGCCAAGCCACGTGTTACAACAGCGTGGCTTCATAGTAAAAGAGTGCGGGTACTAGACTGGCCTGCTTGTAGTCCAGACCTGTCTCCCATTGAAAATGTGTGGCGCATTATGAAGCCTAAAATACCACAACGGAGCCTCCGGACTGTTGAACAACTTAAGTTGTACATCAAGCAAGAATGGAAAAAAATTCCACCTGAAAAGCTTCAAAAATTGGTCTCCTCAGTTCCTAGACGTTTACTGAGTGTTGTTAAAAGGAAAGACCATGTAACACAGTGGTAAAAATGCCCTTTTGCCAACTTTTTTGCAGTGTGTTGCTGCCACATGCCAAAAGCTAATGACATTTTGTAAAAACAAAATTAAGTTTCTCAGTTCTAACATTAAGTATACTGTAAGTTGAAAAGGATTTACGAATCATTGTATTCTGTTTTTATTTACGAATTACACAACGTGCCAACTTCACTGGTTTTGGGTTTTGTATTTGATATAGTTGTCTGAGTGTAAAGGTATTGTTCTCTGTAAAATATGTTTTGTGTTCACAATCCTGAGGTCTGGAACTAATTACATTAGATTTGCATTATTTTTTATTGGAAAAATTGTCATACGATTTGATTTTCAACAAACCCTTTGGAACGGATTAACAATGAAAACCGAGGTACCACCTATAATACATATAATGATGTGATACAAGAGTTGTGCTGGTTGTTCAGGTCTAAATAGCTAAGGTCTACTGCTAGATGGGGTATTTCTGGTGGTGGTCTGGTTGCAGATTGAGGTCCTGCAAGTTGAAGTCTCTCCTCAGGTTGAGGTCCTCTAGTTCAGTGGTCCCCAACCTTTTTGTAACTGCAGACCAGTCAACGCTTGAAAATTTGGCCCGGTACCAATCGATCCACGGACCGGTACCGGGCCGCGGCCCAGTGGTTGGGGACCACTGCTGTAGTTGATTGAAGTCGAGCTGCTTGTTGAGTTCCTGATAGTTGAGGTCTTGGTATTGGTTGACTTCTTGCTCGTGGTTAAGGCTTTGTTGCTGTTGTTTGAGGTCTGTCTGGTGGTTGAGGTCTTGCTATTGATTGAGCTCTTTCTGGTGTTTAGGATCTTTCTGCTGGTTGAAATTATTGCTGGTGCTTGAGGTCTTGCTGGTAGTTGAGATCATTCTGATGGTTGAGATTGTTCTGATGGTTGAAGTCTTGCTAATGGGAGAAATCTTTCAGATGGTTGAGGTCTTGCTGGTGTTTGAGATCTTGCTGGAGGTTGAGGTCGTTCTGAAAGGTGACATTTAGCTTCTGGATGAGATTTTGCTCGTAGTTCAGGTAGTGCTACTGGTTGAGGTCTTTATGGTGGTGGTTCAGTTACAGATTGAGGTATTGCTGTTGGTTGAAGTCTAGTTGCTAGTTGAGGTTTAAGCGCTAGTTATAGTCTAGTTGCTGTTTAAAGTCTAGCTGCTGGTTGAGGTCCTGCTAAGTGATGTCATGCTATTGGTTGACTTCTTTCTGGTGATTAAGGGTTTTCTGGTCGTTGCAGTCTTGCTATTGGTTGAGGTATTTCTGGTGGTTGAGGTCCTGCTGATGGTTAAGGGCTTGATGGTGTTTGAGGTCATTCTAATGGTTGAGGTTTTTGCTATTGGTTGAGGTCTTGCTGGTGGTCAAGGTTTTGCTGGTGGTTGAGGTATTTCTGGTATCTGGTCTAGCAGCTGTATACAGGTGTGATTGTGTGCTCCAGTATAATCCATCACATTATCTTAGCAGACCAATTAGCAGCAAAGCAGCTTAGCTTTTTTAGGTCAACACAAGGCATCAGCGGACCATAAAAATGTTAACATGCCAATATTTAGCACAACAAAGAACATAAATATGAACTGATTGTTATCTTGTTTACAGATTGGTTTGGTGTGTCAGTAAGTAAAGCAGCAGAAGTATCCCAAGCTAACTTTGCTAACGCTAATGTGTTTGAAGACTGACTTGCTGTTGGAGGAGCCGAAGATGACGGAGGCAAAGGCTGGCGTTTCGAAGTCGTTCATCTTCTTCTTGATGACGTGCTGAGAAAAGACAGACAAGAGAGATGGTTAAAAGTGTAGCGCACGCTAGCGTGCTTGTGGACCAAACCAAAGAAAGTAAGTCCTCTGATGACTTTTCCCACAGCATCTTTCATTCAGTATCCATGGCGACACAATGAAGAGCCTGCAAGACCATGACCAGGGAAAATCTAGCCCACGGTGTTGCTCACAACGCCAACACACTTCCGATTACTTCAATGTAAACAACACACCATACAAAAAGTGAAGGACAGTATGTACATGTCTGAACTTTAACCTCTCCACCTACGATCACACACCGTTACCACGGCGACGCCTCACAGCTCAACAAAACACAGCCTTGGAAATGTCGCCATGGCAACCGACACCTCAGCGTGAAATAAATCATTGATGACGCACACACACTCTTTCACAATAAAAGTACAGTGTGAGTGGCCTGTGATTGACAGGCCATCTGTCCCTCTCCCACTGTGGACAAGACAAACAGCGAAGAAGATGACGGAAGTTTCCTTCATCATCTCTTCATCAAACCCCTCCCATACCTGCACACACACTAAAGTAAAGCGGATAAGAAGATTTGCAGCACACACACACATAAACACGTAGTCCTTCAAATAAAAGACATAGAATAGGAAGTGAAGAGTTTGACGTCAGCACCTGTTCCAACTTGTTAGCATGTGAAGCTAAGTTGATGTTTCATATCAGGATCACTAGCATGTTACATATAGCATTTAGGTATCGCCATGACATCGGCTCACCTTCTGACCTTCCGACCCGGTGAAGGCTTCAGGAAGTCAGCTGATGTTGGCGGGTGGGAGGGGTCACCAAGGGTCATGCAGAGCGCGTGAACGTTGTCAGGTGAAACTAAGAGAAATCGTTCATGGAGATGAAGCTCCCGGATTTACTGCTTAATCTCCTAATTACTGACTCCTCACAACCTGCGGGGGAGGGGCCAGGGGCGGGGCCTGTGCTAGTTTATAGCGGCTGAAAATCTCCATGACAAACTTAGCAATAATTAGCTATGCTGCTAGCGCTACGCTATCTGAATCCTGCTTTGTTCAAGCCGATTTAGAGTCTAGGTTAATGATTAACATAAATGACATGAACTTTACACAAGGAAACGTTCAAAACAAACATCAGCAACCTTCACGGCTCAGCAGGAATTGCAAACACCAAGAGAGCAAAGCTCTGCTTGAATTTACTAATCACGTTGCCCACAATGAACTCCCATGTTAGCAAAGGAGCTGCTAGCCTCCAATGCTAACACTATCTGTTGCGCCCCCTTTGGTTACATCGCTGCATTACAGCCTGACACTGAAACCCGAACTCTCCTTCAGGTTTCCTCTTTCCATCCCATAATTTAAAGCAGCAGCACTTGGCAAGTGGACTGACGTCACCTGTGGTCGCCATGGTAACCACTCTTGCCAAGAATACAACAAGAAGCTACCCTGCTATCATACAGCTAGCAAAAGTTCGACACCCTTTGACCCCTCCTGCCAGCCGTGGGCCCAAACAGGAAGTGACTCGGCAAAAAAAATACATTAAACAACTTCTAGAAACTTCTGCGACGACCACGTGTGATCATCGCTTATAAGTGACGTCACTCGGTTCATATTTCCGTGAGTGCGAATCAAGCGGTGAGTGATAATTGAACAATAAGAGTGAAATATAGTACAATGCAAGTGATGATGAAACAATGAAAGCGCTAATTGAAGAATAAGAGTGTAATTTAGTGTTCTAATCTAAGACCCAGCAGGCGGTACCGGGCAGTCACACACCTGCAAGAGGAGATAAGCAGCCTTTTATTGTTATTCCAAAGTAGCAAAGTCCGGATGAGGAAACACAAATGTAAAAAGAAAATCACAAATGTAATTAAGTCTTATTACAATGATTCCAGGCTGCGCAAATTGACGTCCCTTAAAGGTAATTATTTGATTTGTTGAAATGACGACGTTGTTGTTAGAATTTAGTGTTTTAGCCTCTTAAGACTTATAAAAAATCTGTATGATATCAATTTCAATTAAGTCAATAATCTCTAACACTCCTGGGTGTCCGGCGGGGCTCCAGCAAGGCTAAGCCGCTCAAAGACACTCACCTGCGGCTGCAGCTTCACGCGAGGAGCCGCTGTTCAGACATGGCACAAATACGCCACCTTCTCTCCTTATGTACATTCGACAAAAGAGCCTCTCTTTCGGCTGCCCGACGAGGCTTAGCCGCTCGGTTTTTTTTTGTTTTTTTTACCAGAACCACCGAGCGGCTGAACTTAGAAGGAATCAACCGATGGCAGGATTCTGTTCCTGATCGTTGACTGCCAGGGAGGTGAAGCCCTCAAGTGGTCGTGATGGGGATTTATTCCTGAGTGCGGACTGACAGGCGCTGTCAGCCACCGGCTAAAATATGTATTTTTTAACAAACTTTTTCTTGTAAACAAAAATTACATTTTTGTGTTTTTATACAAAACCCAGTAGAAGACAAGGTTGTGTTGAATGTGTGCATCCTTGTAATTTAGCTAAGTTCTTCACAACATTCTAGAACACTAAAACTGATCACATTCATCATCATTGCAACATGTTGTAACACACATATGATCACATGTTTAATCAAAGGCAACATCATCATCATGCAGCAAGGAGGCAGAGCTACAGAACATAGTGACAACCTAAAAGCAGGGCAGCGGGGTGGCAGAGCACTAGTCATGACACCTGGATGAGTTCCAAACTTCCAGAAAAACTGGAGCAACTTCCGAGCTGGGTCACGTCGTCACGGGAACGTCTGTCCGTCACGCCGTCTCCAAAGTCCATCTGACAGCTTCGTCTCTTCAGTTGCTTCTCGAAGCTGCTCTCTTCGTGCCAGCTCCTGCGAGAGTCGCCACGGTCTCGCGTCTGTGGCCGCCCGCGCCGCCGCACCGCCTCTAGCCCGTGCCCACAGCTGTACGCCGCTAGGCTGCCGCCACTCAAGATGGCCGAGGTGGAGTAGAAACGGGTGTTGTCCGAGGAGAGGTACCAGGAGGACAAAGCGGACGTGGTGACGGGTCCCAGCAGGATGTCTGAGTGCCACCCTTTGAGGGCGCCGCCGGGGTCCGCCCTGGCTAGGTGCTGCTGGCTCTGTGACTGTCCGAACAGGAAGTTGGCGGCTTTCTCCACCCTCTGAGGCGCGGTACCAGGTGGGGGTGAAGCTCGCTGCGTGGCGTGCACGTCATCCTTGTCTGGACTTTGCTCCGAGACCTCCTCCACAGGAGAGAAGTTACATGCTTTAGCCGTGGCATCTCCTGGCCCGCCATGAGGAACAAAGCCTCTGTGGGCGGCGCCCCCGCCTGGCTCACCGTAAGCCTTGATATCCAGAGAAAAGGAGCGTTTTAAGCGAGCGCCGTCATCGCCGGCAAGCTGAAGGCCGCCGAGGGCCTGAGCTAGCAGACGTTCCTCAGGTGCGCGCTCTACCAGGCAGGGTAGCATGAGGGGCTCCAGCACCGCCCCCCTGCTGACATCACGGTCCGGAGGCAAGTCCACAAAGATGGGCTTCTCTTGTGTGACGCGAGGACTCTTGATCTTCTTCTCAAAGTCCAGCAGCTGACCCAGGAAGTTGAAGTTAGGAGAGATGGTCGGCCTCTTCTCCTTGACAAACCTGCAGATGACAAGGCGGGTCAGAAGAGCGAGAGAGCGAGAGTCACGGCGCCGCATGCACAATAGCGACCTGTACGCCTCATCCAGCGACATGTCCATCCTCTTCATGATGTACGCGATGGCGATGGTGGCCGAGCGTGAGATCCCCGCCAGGCAGTGAACGAGAACGCAGGCGTTGGAGGTCTTGGCCTTCTCTGCAACAGACAAACGCCACATGTCACATGACACCTTCTCCAACGGGTACGAGGCGAGCGGCTGACCTATGAACTCCACAGATCTGTCCAACCACGGCAGGATCTTCTCACAGAAACTGTCGTTGACAGGAACTCGCAGGAAGTGAGACTCAGGAATGAAGTCGGGTTTGGGACACGTGTTGCTGGCGTTGAGCACATAGGCGATGGCGTTCTGCTGCATGACATCCTAGAACGACATCATCGTCATCAGCGCTGCCTAGAGAGGACACATGTTCCTGTGTGTGTGTACCTTGTTGAGGACGTCCCGCTGGCAGCCCAGGTACAGGTGAGGCAGGATGCGCGTCGGGCCCGTGTTGGCCACAGGTAAGCACGGTTGTGACATGCACGCGGGAACCAGCACCGACTTGCCCTCACACAGCCCAGGAAACAGGCGGGTAAACTCAGAGAAACCACCTTACACAGGTAACATATTACAACGCTTTTATTTTGAAACATGCAGTGTGAGGAAGTTATTGTTGACCAACAAGCCTACACAAGAGCGACGACATGGAAATGAATACATCCATCCATCCATTTTCTACCGCTTGTCCCTTTCGGGGTCGCGGGGGGTGCTGGAGCCTATCTCAGCTACATTCGGGCGGAAGGCGGGGTACAACCTGGACAAGTCGCCACCTCAACGCAGGGCCAAATACAGATATTGCTTTAGTGCACTTCAATAAGTACACTGTGTACTTAATGTGTGAATGTTGACACTTTGTACACTTACTATGTACAATCACAATACAATACCTCGCAAAGGTAGGTCAAATATTTGAGGATATTTTTAAGGGGAAAAAACTGAAAAGTGACACCTTCAATTCTTCTAGCCTAGAACATCTTCCATACCCCGTTTATTGCAGAAATGGTTGTGTCGAGGAACAGTAAATGTACAGTTATATAAACTGTACACTGACTCCTCTTCATTGTATGAAGGTGTGGTTGTCATTAAATATTTGCACAAATGTGAGATACAGTATGTACTTACTTTTGTAAGGTCCTGTATGTACCGTTTTTTCTTCTAGGCTTTTTATTGGTGAATTGCGATCACTCCAGTTAGCCACGCCCTTTCTGCTACATAGCCCAGATGGTGACTACTGAGAGTGGTAAGTGTCCATCACTGCACACTCAGCGTTGTGAGTATAACATCTGGGTATTGAAAGTGTACTACATTTTGATGTATCGTATTTTACGGACTATAAGGTGCACTTAAAATCCTTTCATTTTCTCAAAACTCGACAGTGTGCCTTATAACCCGTTGCACTTAATGTACGGAATAATTTTGGTTGTGCTTACCGACCTCGGAGCTATTTTATTTGGTACACGGTGAAATTATAAGTGTGACCAGTAGATGGCAGTCTACTGACATACAAGAGATACGTGTAGACGGCAATATGACTCAAGTAAACACCATAATTGTATATGTTCCATTAACTAAGAGAAATAGGCAAGTTTTTTGCACTTACCTGTATGTACTCAGAAGACTAAGGGGAAGCATACAAGCGCCACAAAGACTAACTGTAAGTACTTACAGTATACATTAAAAATACTTAAGTGTAAGTACACAAGCGAAAGGGACTTATGCACTTAAAAACTGAGTGTGAATACGCAAGTGTAATGCACTTCTGTACCGGTACTTCGAAGACTAAGTACGCAAGTGTAACACACTGATGTACCTAGAAGACTAACTAAGTACGCAAGTGTAACACACAGATACTTAGACTAATTACAAGTTAACAAGGGTAGCGCACATACTCACTAGAAAGACTTAAGTGTAAGTATGCAAGCATAACGCACTTATGCAATCAAACTACAATAAATGCAAGTATGCAAGGATAACACACTTATGCACTCAAAAGACGAAGGGCCTGATTTACTAAGATCCAAACACCAAGCGCTAAACAGCGTGTGCAATCTATAAAATAGCGTGTAATATTAGTGGGCGTGTTGCATGTGATTTACTAAGACTGCATGTGCAATTGAAAAGAGCCACAGACCGCCTTATTTAAATGAGGATTTTGCGTGTACTGTACGGGGCATCACCACGACGACGCTCTCATTTACTCAGGGTCTCTGCAGGTCTCAACAAGTCAAATTTAAGACGTTTTAAAACCATAATGAATATAATTTAAGATCATTTTATATCCATATAAAAGTACAAGTAAGAATATTAATTAATTCACTGCTCTTTCACATTGTAAAACAAAATGGTTGAAACAACTAAATACACCAGAAGCTTCTCTATTGTCAACTAATTTAAAAAATATTAGCAAACATAACAGTCATCTTTCAGATTTGCCACAGAAGTGTTTTCTTGCAAAAGATGCAGTGTGCTTCATATCAGGAGTTTTCAAGTAACACCAACCAGAACATCAGCAATGGTAGAGGGAAGCACAACAATATATTGTCTGTGTGAAAGGTACAGTTAAAGCTAAATGGTTAACTTTTGCAGTGCTTTTGCGGCTGTCAGAATTAAACAAACAGATAAAAACAAATACAGTACTACTTCCGTATCTGCCATTTTGTATCTGGTGTGTATGAATACATTTGTACCTGTTTTTTGTGACTTCTTTGAAAGCATACTGCTAATAAAACAAGGACTAGTTTTTATTTAGGCATGACAAGATGACATTCGCAAATCTTCCTTGCTTTCCTCACCCCACCATAAACTGAGTGTAAACACTACACAGCCAACCTTTATAGCTGTTAATGTCAGTTGCTGTATAAACTTGGAGAAAAGATTAGGCATGAAAAGCTGACCTGAAATTATTGGAATAAATAGAAAAAATATCAGAATTATGTTGTTTTTTTTATAGATTAACTGCTGTGAGTACACTACTACCACAGATATATTAGCATGTACCTACTTTATTTAATAGTATGATTTCATTAGTAAACATCCCACATAACACTCCTTGAGTGAATCCTTGTATAATTGTGCAAGTGTTTGTGGCGTTTCAGCATCTTTTGACACTGACTTTTCTCACATTGTTTACTTTTACATTATCATTCCATTCACTTTCACTGCCATGTTTACAAACACTTCCTTCCTCAATACCTCCACATCTGGGTCCTAAACACTTTGTTTCCATCCACCGGCTTCAAGCATGCATTAAATTGATCGTTCTGAGTCATTAATTGTTGAACTTGCACTTACCCATCTTAAGCAAGTCATTCGGCTTTGCTGTGGGCTTTTGTTACGTTTTCTCTGCTGCTATGCTAAACTGTGCGTGATTAATTCTGACCGGGCAGCACAGGTAGCCTACTTTAGTCCCCTTTTTTAGTTACGTTATAGCGTCCTCAAAAATCTAAACATTTAAAAGTGAGACTGAAGTTTATGCATGTTTTAAATAAAAGTAAAGTAAATAGATTTTTAAGGCCTTTTGGAATCGTATTTAAGACCTTTAATGAGATTTTAGGATAATTTTAGACATTGTGAGGCTTTAAATACAAATAGTTGGATTTAAGACTTTTAAAGGCCCCGCAGATACCCTGTTTACTGCGCATTCATGTTATCATGCTCCTACCTTCAGTGTTTTACTATGTTTTCAAATATGCAGGAGACATGTACCACATTTTAGAAGCAGTTGTGCAGTGAATCTACAATGAAACTGGAGGTGGGGGAAGTCATCGATTTTTAGATGCATCGCAATTCGGACATGGCCAATTTATAGAATCAATTAGTAAGCATCAATAATCGATTTTTTATTTGAAAATAAAGTAACGCAGACAGTTCTAAAAATGTGGCTGACTGCAGCGAGCGACCTCGCCGAGAGATCCGACCAGCAGGTGCAGTTTTGCCCACATTTTCATTCATTTAATAAATGTGAGAATTAATTTAACTGTTTATTATTCCAAATGAATTGGGGGTTTTTAAAGTTGCAAATAATAAATGAAACGAAAACAAATGTAAAACTTCATCAATATACGTGAATTAAAAATGCATCAATAATCCATTTTTAATCGAATCGTAAGGTGCCCAAAAATTCCCACCTCTAAATGAAACCCACTTATTTTTCCTTACCTCCGAAGGTGCGTTTAATTGGAGAGAGGTGGCACTTTAACTCCATAAGACACACAAAAATGCACACTTAAAAGTTTTTTTATATAAGATATTTTAATAACATATATTCTGTGACATGATAAAATAATGTTGCTGAATAGACGATATATTTAATTTTTTTTTTTTTTTTTCTGACTATCCAAAATGTTGACACACGTAGGACGGAAGACTCTCGTCAGTCCATCGTCTGCCTTTGCAGCGTTAGCACTGATCCTTTGCACGACCTTCTGACAAGTGCCAAATTAAACGCTAAATAGTGCTCGCAAAACAGTGATCACATTGCACGTGCTAAATGATTATATTTGCATCGTCTCCTACAATTTTGCATATTGATGAAGACAGAGACGAAAAATGGCTTGCACGCCCTATTCTGTGTCTTTACAGACGTCATCCACTTTGCACGCGTTTAGTACATCAGCTTTCCGTGTGCTATCAGATTTGCATGTGTTTTAGTACATGCAAACCTTTAGTAAACCAGGCCCTAAGTATAAATACGCATAAGTAACGCACTTCTGTACTTAAAAGACTAACTGTAAGTATGCCAGGGAAACACACTTATGCACTCAAAAGACTAAGTTTAAATACGCAAGTGTATTGCACTCATGTACTTAGAAGACTAAAAGTATAACAAGTAAGCAAGCGTAGCTCACTTATTCACAAAAAAGTGTAAAAGTACGCAAGCATAACGCACTCAAAAACTGAATGTAATACACAAGTGCACTAATCCAGTGGTCCCCAACCTTTTTTTTGGGGGGGGGGGGGGGGGGTTTGTTTTGTTGTCATAAATAATACAATCATGTGTGCTTACGGACTGTATCCCTGCAGACTGTATTGATCTATATTGATATATAATGTATATATTGTGTTTTTTATGTTGATTTAATAAAAATAAAAAAATAAAAAAATAAAAACTTTTTTTTTTTAATTTCTTGTGCGGCCCGGTACCAATCGGTCCACGGACCGGTACCGGGCCGCGGCCTGGTGGCTGGGGACCACTGCACTAATCCACACCCTCTGTTTGACGCTGCATGGAAAACTCCGCCCCCAACACGTTGCACGTGCACTCACCCGCCAGCAGGTGCACGGACGGAAAGTTGCGCTCCAGTTTGAGCAACAAGACGCTGACGAAGCCATCGGCACTGAGAGAGGACGGGTCCGAGGAACTCTGATCATACACAACTACCTCATGGTGGGCCTGCAACTCCAACTGAACACACACACACACACACACACACACACACACACACACACACACACACACACACACACACATTAGACCCAGCAGGTGGTGAGGTGTGTGTGTAGCAGGAAGTGCAAGAGGTTCTGACCTTGTTGCTGGCCGAGTGCTGGAGCAGTTCTGTGATGTGGACTTTGTCCTGCAGAAGTCTCCTCTTCATCAGTTTGGAACAGTTGACGTTGACGGCGTCCAGGATGTGTGAGGTGTTGTAGTCCACAAAGGGTCTGCTGTCAATCAGAACCACGCGGTCCAGACCGCCCTCCAGCAGCGCCACCAGACCCTCCGCCCTGATGGGCCGCACACGGCCGGGCCTCAGCATGCCCACTTGTGTCCCCGGTCCCAGGCAAGACTCACAGTACTGCAGACCCTTCACCACTCATTACCGCCCTGCCTACGTGTAGCTCCGCCCACCAGTCGTCGCTTCCGCCTTGCTGTGTCAATGCAGCCACGTGGCGAAGGTTTCACAGGAAGACAGCTTTCATGATGCCAGACACGTATGTTGTCATCCTTATGGCGTCTGGACCTCAGCCCTCCCCCTTCCCCCCCGACAGGCGCCGCTGTCCTCAGAACTGCCCAGTGCGTGTCGGAGGGGGAGGAGTCAAAAGTCAAGTGGTGATGACATCATCATGGGACTTGCTGGCGGCACGGACGCTTTCTCACTGTGGGAGTAAAAAAAGAAGGAAGTGAGAGTGGCGGTCTGCGGCGCCCCCGTGTCATCAACCCTTTTCAAAGTGGCGAGCACACTTTAAACGCCATTAGACCGTCGCAATCATCAATAATCACCATCATGCCCATCTCAGACTCCTCCCACGGCCAGGTGAGCGCTACCATTCTCACCTGACAAAGGTTCAAGTGTGCCGCCAATCAGGACTTTGACCTGCTGGTTCAACCTGATCAGAGTGGGCGGGGCTGGCTGGTGGCCAATCAGAGCACAAGATTTAAACTTGTTCAAATTTTACCTCCATTTAAAAGTTTGGAGGTCATTTGTTACAATAGAATAAAGCTGCATTAATTCAAAGTTTGACTAATGAAAGGTTAATTGTTCAGCTTTGACTACTAGCGGCTAACTATCGGTCAACTAGGCCCACGAGAGCAAAAGAAGAGTACAAGTTGTGACGTTAGCAGCATACTAGTACTAGTACTACTACTAACTTGTTCGGACGACGAAGACTGGAGAGACTTATGACGCTCAGCTCAACATTCTCAACTCACCGTTCGAAATTTCGACGCCAGAGTCAAATGGCGCGTCGACGGGTCGGATTGTGGACAAGTCGAACTTTAGAGTCCGCCGAGGACCCGAATTGAGTCGAGAAGGAGAAAGTGGAAGTTTGAGAGAGTCTTCGCTCAGATGAAGTCACGGCCGTGAAAATAAAAGCATTACGTCACCCGGGGGAGCTGCAGCCTCTTAAAGGCGCAGGCGCCTTCTCAACTGGACCGACAGCAATGGGCCGGGTTACCATAGCAACACACGTTCGCGGCTCACAAGAGACAACAAACACAAATAACTACGTAAGCCTAAAAGTATAGGAAAATAAAACAACGAATATGGGGAGAAGTAAAATGTTTTTATTAGCGTGCATGTTGACTGGTGTCACGAGGTTCGAAATAAACTTCAACCATTAACACCGAATATGGAAGACGAGATACGTAAGCGGACTGGAGCAGCCATGCTAGTGACGTTCCTACCAGGCGGCCATCTTGGTGGGGGCCAAGTTTCCATAAAGGCAATGTGTATATATTGAAAATGAATCGTAAATTGCTAATTTTTTTAACCAATTTTAATGCTTCAATTCAAAAACCAAAACATTTACTGTTTAAAAACATTTGGCGGCACACTTCCGGAGGACGTAGTGAGGAACCGTATAACCACAGAAATACTCTCTGCCCCTGCTAGCTTAGGCGAGCCGTATGCACACAACTGAAAGGAGCGCGTCCCGGCATCTACCTATTCGTATTATAATGTTGGCTGGATGAACGAGGACGTGAGATTGTAAACAAGTCCGCCTTTTAATTGCAATCACAGAAATGGCGCCGTTTAGCTAACAGACACATCGCAACTGCGCCAATATACTAACTGCTTTCTTGTTCTAACTCGGACTGGGACAGCGGGCAAGACCGCCACTGCCCTCTGCAGCCTGGACCGTGAATTACAGCACAAAACATCACAATATTACCATAGCTGCCCGTATAGTTAGAGACAAGCGGTTGGCTGAAAGAAGATGTCCCCATTTTCTATATAAGAGATTTAATTTAGCATATTTAAAAAAGATGGCAACCTAGAAATTATTATTAATAATATTTGTGTTGCAAGCTCAATGTTTCATGCATAAATGGTTTGGGTCCGTGTACCTTCCGTTCATTCTATTTCCAATTCTGAAACGCAAATCAAAAAATACAATTAGGGCCGTTTTTCGATTTTTATTATGTATGGCAGATTTTAAAACAAACAAAAGAGGGTTGATTTTCATTAAAACATTGTCACGAAATTAGATTTTGTACTATTTTCCCTTTATGGATTTTAATTTTTCCAGATAAATACAAAAATCGAAAAAAAAAATCATCAAAAATGCATGGTTATCTGTGTGATGACAAATTGAACCGGAAGCAGTATTTTAAACATTTTCCTTTGCGTATAGCATGTTTTTAGCATAACGGTAATCATAATCTTTGTTCAGCAGGCGTCCTATTGTCGTTTAAAAAAAAGTCTCATTAAATTGATGTCCGACTTTTATTTCAGAAATGAAAACAGAAAAAATGATCCGAAATTTGTTTTTTTGATTTGCATTTAAGAATTTGAGATAGAATGAACGGAAGGTACACGGACCGGTTTTACATGGAAAAACCCTTCAATTATTTTCTTTATTAGATACATTTAAGTAGTTTTAAATTTGCCCTTTTTTGTATTTCATTTATATAATTATTGCTTTGTGTTATTATTGTATATAATATCTTACTTTTAGTTTCTTGGACACATTTTTTGTATAAGGATGTTGATTGCTCAACCTATAGTTGATAATTGAAAATATTTAAAATGTTTTGGAAGTGCCTTAAATAGTTTGTACATGTATATTGTATGTGTGTTCAATTGATTAATAATTTAAAAAAACAGCATTGTTAGCTTTGCAAATCTCACATCTGCTAGCATCTTTACATATAATGGGCTACTGAAATATTATATAATACCGTAACTTTACATATGTCAATAAAACGCCTTTAGTACCGATTCATTAGTTTCCTATGTCGTTGCCAATAAAGTTTATTTAAAAAGAGGCGTGGTCTGTGACGTAGCCGATTGCGTGACCGGAAAAACGATGTACTGTAAACATCGAACAGAAATGGTGTCAAGTCGCTGTCACTTTTATACCTCCTAAAATTATTTGCCGCTGTGGTTTTCGTTGAGTTCATTCTACCGGCTAAGCTGAGGGCCGAGCCAGGCTGACGTGGGGCTCGCTGCTGTGTCGCTAGCTGGCGACAAGATGGACGAACATAAGGTAAGCAGCGAAAGGCACAAAATGTCACCTGACGCGTAAACATTATTTCTACAAGCTGTTGTTGTTGTTGACTAAATGTGTTGTTGGGTGTTGTTGACTAAAATATGTTGTTGGGTGTTGTTGACTAAAATATGTTGTTGGGTGTTGTTGACTAAAATGTGTTGTTGGGTGAACTGTAGCACTCGTCTGATGCAACGCATGTTTGTTTTTAAGATGGTGGCGGGCAAAGTGAAGAAACCTGGAAAACGTGGCCGGAAGCCCGCCAAGATTGACCTAAAAGCCAAACTGGAGCGAAGTCGCCAGAGCGCCAGAGAGTGTCGGGCCCGGAAGAAGCTCCGCTACCAGTACCTCGAAGAACTGGTGTCCAGCAAGGAGAGAGCCATCTGCGCCCTGCGAGAAGAGCTGGACATGGTGAGCAATGACGTCATGGCAGTGACGTCACTGCCGCCCCCGCCCCCCGGGCCTGCCTGCTGAGTGTGCGTTTGTGTTGCAGTACAAGCAGTGGTGCTCCGCCATGGACCAGGGAAAGATCCCATCCGAGATCAAAGCCCTGCTGACAGGCGACGACCAGAAGAGTCCACAAGGGGGCAGCAGCACCAAGACGTCCAAAAGCAACAAGAACAACAACAACGTTCAAGGCTGAGAGACTCGACACAAAATGTCTGATCTACTTTTAGCAAAGACACTTTTAGCATCGTCTGACCAGCTTGGCGTGTTTTACATGGCTCGCCTTTCCAAAGTGACGCATTATTATTATTATTATTTCTTTATTCATATTATACTGATGAAAGTCAATGCTTGATAAAAACAAACATGTGGAAGTCAACATGTTGAGCTTTGCTTTTCAACGTCCGCAAACACGTGGCGACGACATGAAGAAAGCGTTGGCTAAGACATGACTAGGGATGTCCGATAATGGCTTTTTGCCGATATTGTCCAACTCTTTAATTACCGATACCGATATATGCAGTCGTGGAATTAACACATTATTATGCCTAATTTGGACAACCGGGTATGGTGAAGATAGGTCCTTTTTTTTTTTTTAATTAATAAAATTAAATACATTTAAAAAAATTCTTGAATAAAAAAAGTAAAACAATATAAAAACAGTTACATAGAAACATAGTAATTAATGAAAATGAGTCAAATTAACTGTTAAAGGTTAGTACTATTAGTGGACCAGCAGCACGCACAATCAGGGGCGTCACTAGGGATTTTGGGCCCCATGAAAATAATCTTTACAGGGCCCCCAACACTGTCATTATTTTTTCTGTAATATAATTTCATCATCATTAGGGGCCTCTCTGGGCCCCCCTCCATCATGGGCCCCTAGAATCCGTCTCCTTTACCCCCCCCCCCCCCCTTTTTCGGCGCCCCTGCGCACAATCATGTGCTTACGGACTGTATCCCTTGCAGACTGTATTGATATATATTGATATATAATGTAGGAACCGGGCAGCATGGTGGCAGAGGGGTTAGTGCATCTGCCTCACATTACGAAGGTCCTGAGTAGTCTTGGGTTCAATCCCGGGCTCGGGATCTTTCTGTGTGGAGTTGGCATGTTCTCCCCGTGACTGCGTGGGTTCCCTCCGGATACTCCGGCTTCCTCCCACCTCCAAAGACATGCACCTGGGGATAGGTTGATTGGCAACACTAAATTGGCCCTAGTGTGTGAATGTTGTCTGTCTATCTGTGTTGGCCCTGCGATGAGGTGGCGACTTGTCCAGGGTGTACCCCGCCTTCCGCCCGATTGTAGCTGAGATAGGCTCCAGCGACCCCAAAAGGGAATAAGCGGTAGAAAATGGATGGATGGATGTAGGAACCTGAATATTAATAACAGAAAGAAACAACCCTTTTGTGTGAATGGGGGAGGGAGGTTTTTTGGGTTGGTGTACTAATTGTAAGTGTATCTTGTGTTTTTTATGTTGATTTAATTAAAAAAAACGATACCGATTATAAAAAAAACCATACCGATAATTTCCGATATTACATTTTAAAGCATTTATCGGCCGATATTATCGGACATCTCTAGACATGACGCTAACTAAAGTGGGCGTGTCAGACAAATGTGTTGTGGGGGTTGCCGTTGGCGGTCCACGCCACCTTCTTGTCCTTGGTGTCAAACGAGTGGTCTTTGGCCACGGTCTTGGCGTGCACGGGGATGTCGACCACGCCCACGTAGTTCTTCTTGGCCAGGCGCGAGCTGGCTGTGATTGTGTAGGCGTTGCTACGGTAACATTTCATGGAGGACATGCAGAAGGTCTCCCTCATGCCCCGCCTGAAGTTGGCGTTGTAGACCGA
The DNA here is from genome assembly GCF_033978685.3 of Nerophis lumbriciformis. NCBI lineage: Eukaryota > Metazoa > Chordata > Actinopteri > Syngnathiformes > Syngnathidae > Nerophis > Nerophis lumbriciformis. The sequence continues at coordinate 54,595,259 of NC_084552.2, forward strand.
GTACAAGGTGGGCTTGGACGCCGCCGAGCTGAAGGAGATCCAGGCGACGGCGGCGAAAAAGAGCAGCCCCCGCCGGCTGCTGCCCTCCGTCTCGCCGGGGTGCCACAACTGTGCCACGTAGAATGGCGTCCATGTGACGAAGAAGACACAGTTGAGCACGAGAAACATCTTGATGGTCTTTACCTTGGTCCGAGGGACCGCGTTGGTGGTCCGCCGCACCGTGTGGCCGTCGGCGCCGATCCTCCAGATGTAGCGAACCACGCGCTGGTAGAAGCACACGATCAGGCCGGCGGGGAGCGCGAAGCCGACGAGCAGGTGCACGGCTGCGTAGGCCACCGCGCCCAAACTGTCCGGGAGGAAGAAGTGGCAGTGGCGGCTGTCGGAGGGCGTGGATCCGTAGAAGAAGAAGCACGGCGCCACAAAGGCGGCGTCGAAGACCCATGAGGCCAGGATCATCTTCTTGGCCTTCTCGCGGGACACCTTGAAGCTGAGCGGGTACACGATGGTGTAGAAGCGGTCCACAGAGATGGACAGCAGCACGTAGACCTGCACGCCGGGACACAGGTGCTGCACGTACCGCACGGCCTTGCACGCCGCGGCGCTCAGCGGCCATCGGCCCCACACCACCTGCACCAGCACCAGGGGGGCCCAGCCCACGCTCATGAGCAGGTCCGCGCACGCGATGGCCACCACGAAGTAGTTGGTGGTGGACTGCGTGCGGCGGCTGCGGTGGATCACCACGCACACCAGGGCGTTCCCCAAGATGGACACCAGCCACACCGCCCCGAACACCAGCGCCAACACCGCCACCTCGCCCGACGTCAGCTCTTCCTCACGTGACGGGCTCAGCGCGGAGGAGGATGGGGTCACGTTGGCGGGCGAGGTCGTGGCCAAGCTCGCCAGGACCGTGGAGTTTTCCCTCCCCGAGTAGTTGAAGGACACTGGGTAGGAAAAGGCTGGAGCGAAGAGGGAGCGCTCCATGGCCACCGTGTTGGTGGACGCGTACACCATCTTTGTCCAGCTGCACACACACACACACACACACACACACACACACACACACACACACACACACACACACACACACACACACACACACACACACACACACACACACACACACACACACACACACACACACACACTAGTTAGTTAACCCATGATAGCAGGCCTAAGTCAAAGGTCAACGTTTTATAGGTAAATCTGAAGGCGGCGCCGCTGAGCAACAGGAAGTCTATTTGCTAAAGATGACGTCACTTCCAGTTGCCGCTCTTAAGGTAAAGCTAACTTCTAAGTAGGCGCTGAAATGTTACTTAATTACAAAAGTGGCTAAGCTAACGCTAGCTGGGTCACATGTTGGCTCTAACCCCGCCCCCTCGTATCAATATTCGCGCGTCAATACAATGATGACGTCAATGTGAACCGCTCTAAAACAATATATATGTAAACATCTTACCAGTGCACGCGCCCGACCTAGTCGATGATCCGGACCGGAACCGCCGGCCTCAGTGGGCCTTTTCCCCCCCCGCGACTTAGCGCGGGAGATGAGGAGGACGAGGCAGCTGCGTGTCCATCATGCGTGTGGTCTTCTGTCGAGAATGATGGCGATGAGGATGAAGATGAAGAGGAGGATGCATGTTTTCCCTCGTCCCGTGTCACGTGTGACTGGGGGTCCTAAGCCCCGCCCACCAACGGCCCTCCAATATTAAAGCACAACAGTCTTAATAAAAATAACATTCAGCACGTTCGTGTGCAGCCATCTTGAAGAAGCTGTCGGAGCGAATCACCATGGCAACAGCAGCAGAGCTCAGTCGTCATGGGCAACCAGGAGTGAAGAGGAGGGGCCAGGACACACACGCACACGAACACACACACACACACACACACACACACACGCACACACGCACGCACGCACGCACGCACGCACGCACGCACGCACGCACGCACGCACGCACGCACGCACGCACGCACGCACACACGCACACACGCACACACGCACACACGCACACACACACACACACACACACACACACGACTTGATGGTCATTGTTTATTAAATTCATGTCAAATGATGTCCATGCTTTCATGTCCATTTGCCACTGTGGGATTAAGTAAAAGCACATTATTTACATCTAACTGTTATTTACAAAAGTCTTGCTGGCATCTTTTAACCTCGCAGCCCTCCGTCCAACGTCAGCGTCCAGAATCTAAGGGAAGACAACGTTTGTTGATATCATTGTGAGGACGTCATGTGACCCATGTGAGACGCTGGCTGCTGGCAAAAAAAGTGTCATGTGACCTTTCCAGGAAGTGATTGCTCTCAGCAAGTTCTTTGACCACGCCTTCCATCTCCTCCTTCAGCTTCTTCATCCTGACACACACACACACAAAGACTATGACCGTCTCTAAAATGGCATATTTACGCAAGTTCACTTCAATAAGTATACTGTGCTCTGTGTACTTCGTTGCTGAGTGTTGGAATGTTGACAGAGTAGTGCTGTCCGATATCCATTGTCTCCTTTTTACCTGTGAATTGCAGTCCTTCCCCTTTTGCTATGTAGCCAAGAAGGCAACTATTGAGGGTGGCAAGTGTAAATACATACATTTAATACACACATGCGATTAAAAAACTAAATGTAAGCATGCAAGTGTAACACAATTTTGTAACTAAAAGACAACACTTCAATTAGGAATCAACTGATTATCTGCACAGATATTTAGCAAGTATGTGAACCCTTTGGGATTACTTGGATTCTTGTATAAATTGGGCATAAAATGTGTTCTGATCTTCATGTAAGTCATAACAATAAACACAGTCTGCTTAAACTAATACTGCACAAAAAAATATATGTTCTCATTTTTTATTGAACCCAACATGCAAACATTCACCGTGCAGGGTGGAAAAAGTATGTGAACCTTTGAATTTAAAGGGGAACATTATCACCAGACCTATGTAAGCGTCAATATATACCTTGATGTTGCAGAAAAAAAGACCATATATTTTTTTAACCGATTTCCGAACTCTAATTCGGTGAATTTTGGCGAATTAAACGCCTTCTGTCCTTTTTGTGACGTCACATCGGGAAGCAATCCGCCATTTTCTCAAACACCGAGTCAAACCAGCTCTGTTATTTTCCGTTTTTTTCGACTGTTTTCCGTACCTTGGAGACATCATGCCTCGTCGGTGTGTTGTCGGAGGGTGTAACAACACGAACAGGGACGGATTCAAGTTGCACCAGTGGCCCAAAGATGCGAAAGTGGCAAGAAATTGGACGTTTGTTCCGCACACTTTACCGACGAAAGCTATGCTACGACAGAGATGGCAAGAATGTGTGGATATCCTGCGACACTCAAAGCAGATGCATTTCCAACGATAAAGTCAAAGAAATCTGCCGCCAGACCCCCATTGAGTCTGCCGGCGTGTGTGAGCAATTCAGGGACAAAGGACCTCGGTAGCACGGCAAGCAATGGCGGCAGTTTGTTCCCGCAGACGAGCGAGCTAAACCCCCCATCGGCCCTAGCTTCCCTGGCCTGCTGACGTCAACTCCAACACTGGACAGATCAGCTTTCAGGAAAAGAGCGTGGATGAGGGTATGTCTACAGAATATATTAATTGAGGAAAACTGGGCTGTCTGCACTCTCAAAGTGCATGTTGTTGCCAAATGTATTTCATATGCTGTAAACCTAGTTCATAGTTGTTAGTTTCCTTTAATGCCAAACAAACACATACCAATTGTTGGTTAGAAGGCGATCGCCAAATTCGTCCTCGCTTTCTCCCGTGTCGCTGGCTGTCGTGTCGTTTTCGCTTGCTTACGGTTCAAACCGATATGGCTCAATAGCTTCAGTTTCTTCTTCAATTTCGTTTTCGCTACCTGCCTCCACACTACAACCATCCGTTTCAATACATGCGTAATCTGTTGAATCGCTTAAGCCGCTGAAATCCGAGTTTGAATCCGAGCTAATGTCGCTATAGCTTGCTGTTCTTTCCGCCATGTTTGTTTGTGTTGGCTTCACTATGTGACGTCACAGGAAAATGGACGGGTGTATATAACGATGGTTAAAATCAGGCACTTTGAAGCTTTTTTTAGGGATATTGCGTGGTGGGTAAAATTTTGAAAAAAACTTCGAAAAATATAATAAGCCACTGGGAACTGATTTTTAATGTTTTAACCATTCTGAAATTGTGATAATGTTCCCCTTTAATAACTGGTTGAACCAAGCTTGGCAACAATAACCTCAACAAAACAATTTCTTTGGTGGCATATCAGACCTGCACAATGGTCTGGAGGTATTTTGGACCATTCCTATTTACAGAACTGTTTCAGTTCAGCAATATGCTAGGGATGTCCGGTGTAAATTGCTCTTTTGAGGTCATGTCACAGTATCTCAATCGGGTTGAGGTCAGGACTCGGACTGGGCCACTCTGGAAGGTGTATTTTCTTTAGTTTAAGCCATTCTGTTGTGGATTTACTTTTACGCTTTGGGCCATTGTCTTGTTGCATCCCCCAATCCTCTCTTGAGTTTCCGTTGGCAGACAAATGGTCTTAAGTTTTCCTGCAAAATGTCTTAATACATTCAGGAATTAATTTTTCTGTCGATGATTATTTTTCCTTCAGTGAGCATTCTGCGCTGTGCTCTTGAGGTCATCTTTACAGGATGAACACGGGAGAGTAGCAACAGTGCTGAACTTTCTCCATTTGTAGACAATCTGCCTTACCGTAGACACATGAAGATCAAAGCTTTTAGAGATACTTTTGTAATCCTTTCCAGCTTCATGTAAGTCAACAATTCTTGATCTTAGGTTATCAGAGAGCGCTTTTGAGCTATGCAACTGTTAACATCAGGCAATACTTCTTGAGAATAGCGAACTCAAAACTGGATCGTATTTATTTGGCAGGGCAGCTTTAACCAACATCTGCAATCTCATCACACTAGTTGGACTCCAGGTTAACTGACTCCTGGCTCCAATTGACTCTTAGAGAAGTCATTAATTAGCTTAGGGGTTCACATACGTTTTCCACCCTGCACTATTTACATGTTGTGTACAATAAAAAAATGAGAACATAACGTTTTTGTGCAGTAATAGTTTAAGGAGACTGTGTTAGTCTATTGTTGTGACTCAGATGAAGATCAGAACACATTTTATGGCCTATTTATGCAAAAATCCAAGTAATCCCAAAGGGTTCACATACTTTTTTCTTGCAACTGTATATATAGTCGATAAACAACTGTATTTATAGTCATGTATACACATATATGCATGTTTGTATACACATATATACATGTTTATATACACATATATACATGTTTATATACACATATATACATACATTTGTATACATACATATATGTACATATACACACACACACACACACACACACACACACACACACACACACACACATATATATATATATATATATATATATATATATACATATACATATATATGTGTATATTAGGGATGTCCCGATCCAGGTTTTTGCACTTCCGATCCGATACCGATGTTGTTTTTGCACTTCCGATCTGATACCGATACTGGCCGATATTGGCCTGTCCGAGCATGTATTAAAGTTTAAAGTTATTTAGCCTACTTAGTTTTCAGATTCAGGTTGAAAAGGGTTTTAGTACTCTTGACTCCAGCCAGCTGAATTAGGGGAGTTTGAATAATACACAATGGTTGGTAACAAGAAACTGACCTGTTTATTCAAGGATAAACACAAAATAGACAAAATTATACATGACAAACAGAAATGGCATCATTGAACTAGGGCTGGGCGATATGGCCTTTTTTTAATATCGCGATATTTTAAGGCCATATCTCGATATTTTGCCTTAGCCTTGAATGAACACTTGATGCATATAATCACAGCAGTATGATGATTCTATGTGTCTACATTAAAACATTCTTCTTCATACTGCATTAATATATGCTACTTTTAAACTTTCATGCAGAGAGCGAAATCACAACTAAAAAAATCACTATTTTTTTCATACAGTGTTGATCTGGAAATGTTTGCCTCTGCATTTTGATGGTGTGGACGTGTGGCAGCAAACGGAGATGTTGACGTGCTGCTACATATTAGCAGTAATGCTACTTTTTATAGCAACGCTTTCGCCCCACAATTGACAAATTACAGTAGTCTGTTCGACATATTCCCACTTAAAGCGAAACCACCGCCAGACGATGGACCCCTTGCTGTTTTTTGGGGGAATTAATTAAAATCTGGATCAGCATTTTCCCATGCCTTGCCGATACGCATTTTTTGGCAAATATCGGCAGCCGATCCGATCCAAATATCAGATCGGAACATCCCTCGAGTATATATACACACATATATACGTGTATGTATACACATATACATTCATATGAATATATCTACATATATATGTACATATATACACACATATACACATGTATATATACATATGCATACATACATACATATATACTTCTTTTTTTCTACAACTACAACAGAAACACATCAGCAGATACAATATACAGTGCATCCGGAAAGTATTCACAACGCTCCACTTTTCCCCCATTTTTTTATGTTACAGCCTTATCCCAAAATCGAATACTTCATTTTTGTCCTCAAAATTCTACACACTATACCTCATAATGACAATTTGAAAATGTTTTTTGTTTTAAATTTGGGAATTCATTAAAACTTCACAACTAAAAAATCATAAAGTACATACGTTTTTTCACAACCTTTGCTCAATACTTTGTTGATACACATTGTGGCAGCAATTACAGCCTCAAGTCTTTTTGAATACCATGCCACAAGCTTGGCACACCTATCTTTGGCCAGTTTCGCCCATTACTCTTTGCAGCACCTCTCAAGCTCCGTCAGGTTGGATGGGAAGCCTTGGTTTTCATCCAGGATGTCTCTGTACTTTGCTGTATTCATCTTAGTCTAGTCAGGGAGGTGATCAAGAACCCAATGGTCACCCTGTCAGAACTACATCATTCCTCTGTGGAGAGAGGAGAACCTTCCAGAAGGACAACCATCTCTTCAGCAATCCACCAATTAGGCCTGTATGGTATATTGGCTAGACGGAAGCCATGTCTTAGTAAAACTTTTGCCAAAATGCACCTGAAAAACTCTGAGACCACGAAAAACCAAATTCTCTGGTCTGGTGAGACAAAATGTAAACTATTTGGGGTGAATGCCAGGCGTCATGTTTGGAGGAAACCAGGCATCGCTCATCACCATCCCTACAGTGAAGCATGGTGGTGGCAGCATCATGCTGTGGGGATGTTTTTCAGCGACAGTAACTGGGAGACTAGTCAGGCTAGAGGGAAAGACGAATGCAGCAATGTACAGATACATCCTGGATGAAAACCAACACTTCACAGCTAACCTGATGAAGCTCGAGAGGTGCTGCAAAGAGGAATGGGCGAAACTGCCCAAGGTAGGTGTGCCAAGCATGTGGCATCATATCCAAAAAGACTTGAGGCTGTAATAGCTGCCAAAGGTGCATCAACAAAGTGTTGAACAAAGGCTGTGAATACTTATGTACATGTGATTTGTTATGTTTTCATTTGTAACAATTTGCAAAAAAGATTTCCCAAGTTTTGAATTGGACTGCTTTTGTATGTGTGCACACGTAATAAAGGTGTTTGTAATATCCCCTGATGTTGTTTGGTGCTAAATTAAGCACAACATGAGATCCACATAAAATATGTCGCCACCGGTCCAACATAAAATACATGATGTTTGTTTGATGTTTTGCCAATATGTGGAACCTTTGTCTCACCGTGCCCCTTACTACATAAATTGTTGTGACACCTGCCTCTTTAAGTGTTGGACACGCCTTTTTACTGTGAAGGCAGAAATGTGGGTTTATTATTTCTCTAAGAACTTTATTTCATCATTTTTTTTTCTTGCTGTGTCATATTTTGTGTAGGGGCACAACATTTGGCAACAATATTAATAATGTATTTCTTGTTAACATTGTCAGGCATGCTTTTTTAATTTCCCTGTGTTATCGTATGTAACGCCCTTTTTGTTCATGATCTCTGCGTGAGAGGAGCACAACATATGGCGAAAATATCGACTACGACATTTGTATTTCCTGTTTATGTCGTCAGATGCATCATGCAAGTTAAGTGCGGCTGAGCAGCAACCTTGGTGTCGGCTGTGATTATCACAAGTCATCACACAACGCAGAGAAAAATACCACCGGTAACATAAGAAGAAGAACATAAGAAGTGTTGTGCACTTATGCACCTTAAAGGGGAACACTATCACAATTTCAGAAGGGTTAAAACCATTAAAAATCAGTTCCAAGTGGCTTATTTTATTTTTCGAAGTTTTTTTCAAAATTTTACCCATCACGCAATATCCCTAAAAAAAGCTTCAAAGTGCCTGATTTTAACCATCGTTATATACACCCGTCCATTTTCCTGTGCCGTCACATAGTGATGCCGATACAAACAAACGTGGCGGCTAGAACAGCAATGTATAGCGACATTAGCTCGGTATCAGACTCGGATTTCAGCGGCTTAAGCGATTCAACAGATTACGCATGTATTGAAACGGATGGTTGTAGTGTGGAGGCAGGTAGCGAAAACAAAATTGAAGAAGAAACTGAAGCTATTGAGCCATATCGGTTTGAACCGTATGCAAGCGAAACCGACAAAAACGACACGACAGCCAGCGACACGGGAGAAAGCGAGGACGAATTCAGCGATCGCCTTCTAACCAACGATTGGTATGTTTGTGTTTGGCATTAAAGGAAACTAACAACTATGAACTAGGTTTACAGCATATGAAATACATTTGGCAACAACATGCACTTTGAGAGTGCAGACAGCCCAGTTTTCATCAATTAATATATTCTGTAGACATACCCTCATCCGCTCTCTTTTCCTGGGGGTCTGGCGGCAGATTTCTTTGACTTTATCGTTGGAAATGAATCTGCTTTGACTGTCGCAGGATATCCACACATTCTTGCCATCTCTGTCGTAGCATAGCTTTCGTCGGTAAAGTGTGCGGAACAAACGTCCAATTTCTTACCACTTTCGCATCTTTGGGCCACTGGTGCAACTTGAATCCGTCCCTGTTCGTGTTGTTACACCCTCCGACAACACACCGACGAGGCATGATGTCTCCAAGGTACGGAAAACAGTCGAAAAAACGGAAAATAACAGAGCTGATTTGACTCGGTGTTTGAGAAAATAGCGGATTGCTTCCCGATGTGACGTCATCGCTCCGAGAGCGAATATTAGAAAGGCGTTTAATTCGCCAAAATTCACCCATTTAGAGTTCGGAAATCGGTTAAAAAAATATATGGTCTTTTTTCTGCAACATCAAGGTATATATTGATGCTTACATAGGTCTGGTGATAATGTTCCCCTTTAATCTGATTCAATGTACAAGTGTACTGCAGTTAGGTAAAAGCTAAGTATGTAAGTGTAGGGGTAATGCACTAAGTTAAAAGCCTATGTATGCAAATGTAAGCTAAGTACGCTAGTGTAGTACACTTAAGCACCAAAGACAAAGTGTAAGTAAGCCAGTGTAATGCACTATTTTAAAAGCCTATGTATGCAAGTGTAGTGCACTTCTGCACTTAAAAGTGTAAGTGTGCAAATACACCAATGAGGCACGGTCAATGATGATGAGTATGTCGTAGAAAAGTTCTCACCCGAGCGTCATCTCGACCAGCGTGTTCTGGCTGAGGTACGCCTGAGGCTTCATGCCACTCGCCAGCAGAGGAAGAACCTTAGCAGGAAGTTGTTCCTGCAGCTGGTTTAGAGGGTAAGCGTCAGAACACGGCCAAGCCAGCGTTGACGCAGGGTCACGTCAGCGTACCTTAGCGGCTCGCTCCATCAGCGCGCTCATTTCCTTCTCCGTGCTGATCAGCTGAGTCGTCAGGCCGAGCAGCTGCTTCCTCACGTGGTGTACCTTCCTGTGCAAGTCCACGCAGGCACGTTAATGTGGTCGCTTGGCAACCGGGAGCATATTGAGGCGACGCCGCTCACCTCATCCACTCCTCGCTCTTTGAGATGAAGAGGCGGTACTTCATGGCACACTCTTCGGTGAACAACGAGCGCGCTTTGCTGGCGTGGAGGACCAGCTTCTGTCTGTCGTGCACACACAAAAACACACACACCGAGATGATGAGCGGAGGCTGTATCAGTGTGTGTTTTGTCACATCTGGACTTACTTGTCAAATTTGTGGATCTGCTCCTCATTGTAAGGAAGACCTAAAGGAACACGCACATGTTAAACAAAGATTGTGTTTAGAGATGTCCGATAATGGCTTTTTTGACGATATCCGATATTGTCCAACTCTTAATTACCGATTCCGATATCAACCGATACCGATATATACAGTCGTGGAATTACACATTATTATGCCTAATTTTGTTGTGATGCCCCACTGGATGCATTAAAAAATTTAACAAGGTTTTCTAAAATAAATCAACTCAAGTTATGAAAAAAATGCCAACATGCCCAACATTTATTATTGAAGTCACAAAGTTCATAATTTTTTTTAACATGCCTCAAAACAGCAGCTTGGAATTTGGGACATGCTCTCCCTGAGAGAGCATGAGGAGGTTGGGGTGGTCGGGGCGGGGTTGAGGTGGGGGGGGTGTACATTGTAGCGTCCCGGAAAAGTTAGTGCTGCAAGGGGTTCTGGGTATTTGTTCTGTTGTGTTTATGTTGTGTTACGGTGCGGATGTTCATCTGAAATGTGTTTGTCATTCTTGTTTGGTGTGGATTCAGTGTGGCGCATATTTGTAACAGTGTTAAAGTTGTTTATACGGCCACCCTCATTGTGACCAAGTATGCCTTGCATTCACTTGTGTGTGTGTGAAAAGCCGTAGATATTATGCGACTGGGCCGGCACGCAAAGGCAGTGCCTTTAAGGTTTATTGGCGCTCTGTACTTCTCCCTACGTCCGTGTACACAGCGGCGTTATAAAAAGTCATACATTTTACTTTTTGAAACCGATACAGATAATTTTGAAACCGATACCGATAATTTCCGATATTACATTTTTAAAGCATTACATCCCTAATTGTGTTTTGTTGTTGTTCTTGACTCACGTCTCTCAGCTTTGTCCTTCTTAAACTGTTGGTAGATGGCTGTAATGGCGTCCAGCAGAACTTTAATCTTCTCCACGCTGCACACATGACACGCTGATCACACACTGATCTCACACACAATACACACGTACACACACACACACAGTTTGTGTGTCATACTTCCTGTCTTCAGGGTGTGTGCCCACTTGTTGCGTCCAGCTGTCAGTCAGTGGACCTCCTGACAAGAATTTTGCCTTCACTTCCTGCGTGCTTCGATCAATCGGTTCCATCGAGCTGGAGATCTACGTACACACACACACACACACACACACACACACACACACATATACGGTCACATCGCCATAGCAACCGTCACACAACAACAAGGCTTCCGAGGCGACCGCTCACTCTGACAACTTTCTTATGCATGTCGGCGATCTCGTCGTACTCTGATGTCAGCACGTTGGCTTGCACGAGTACCTCCAACCTGCACACACACACACACGCACGCACACACACACACACACCACAAGCTCGTGAGACGTGCTTGGAGCGTGCGCGACGTGTTCGTGCACACTCACAGCTGTTCCGTCTTCTCCAAGTTCTGAGTGCAGAGGTTAGACAGCCGGAAGACCTCCGACTTCTTGTGGAGGATCTCGTTGTAGTCCTCCTTCATCAGTTCACTGTCATCGTCATCATTATCATCAACATCCTCATCCATCTCATCATCTTCATCAAAGAACTCACATTAGTCCACGCACTCCTTTGCGGACCAGTTCTTGGTAGACCAGCAGAGACTCAGAAGTCTTCCACAAGTGTCCCACGTCACCTGCGAATGTCTGGATAACAAGATGCCGTCAGTGCACTGCAAAAACTGAAATCTAAGTAAGATGAAATATCTCAAATAAGGGTGATATTTGCTTATTTTCTGTCTGATAAGATAATTCTTCTCACTAAGCAGATTTTATGTTAGAGTGTTTTACTTGTTTTAAGGGTTTTGGACCTAAATGATCTCAGTAAGATATTACATCTTGTAGCTGAGATTTTATGACCTATATTGAATAAAACATGTTTGAAACTAGAATATCAACTGATGCAAAGCTGTGTCATCAACACTCACAAGTATAAAACTACTTTTTTAAAGTAATTATTTCTTACATCAAGCATGAAAAAAAAAATCATGATGCCGAGCGCATCTCATTATGTCAAGATAATGGCACGAGCATTTACTTAATTTAAGAATATTTTTCAACATATTGAGCAAAAAGGTCTCTTTTTTTTTTCTACCAAGAAAAGTGCACTTGTTATTAGTGAGAATACACTTATTTTAAGGTAGTTTTGGGTTCATTGAGGTTAGCTAATTTTACTTGTTTTGGAAAGTCTTGACAAGCCGAATTTTCTTGTTCTATTGGCAGATCATTTTGCTTAGTTCAAATAAAACACCCCTAATTTAAAAAAAAAAAAATTCTTGTTTTTGAACACTGACTTTTTGCAGTGTGGGCGTGGCAATGCACAAGGGTGCGAGGGTTTGGGGGCGGTACCTTGGCATAGCTAGCGTCCAGGTCCAGATCGTAGCGAGGCTGGACTTTGGGAGGACTCGCTGTGGAGACACAAAAACACTCATTGAGGCGAAGCTGAGAGAAGTTGGTATAAGTGAGCAGGGTCACATACGGTCCTCAAAAATGAGTCCCACGGTGGCGACAGACTCTCGGCTGACGAGCATGATGGGATTGTCCCTGGTGGTCTTGGGGAAGGTCTTGGCCTGGCGGTTGGGGTCCAGGACGAGGCGGCGGCCCTCGTAGAGGAGCTCCTGGTTGTGCAACGGAATACTGGTCCTGCGGGACAGCAGTTCCTGGAACAGCGCCGCCCTGTGGAAACACGCGGTCAGGCGGCGGCGTGACGCAGAAGTGGAGCGACAACAGACGCTTACGTGTTGTACTCGTGGCTGTCGACTGACTTCGAATAAGTTTAAGTACGTACGCAAGTGCAATGCACTTAGTTAAAGGCCTAAATACTAGGGGTGTGGGAAAAAAATCGATTCGAATTTGAATCGCGATTCAGAATCGATTCTTATTTTTAAAAAATAGATTTTTTTATTTTTATTTTTTTTATTATTTTTTTAAATTAATCAATCTAACAAAATAATACACAGCAATACCATAACAATGCAATCCATTTCCAAAACCAAACCCGACCCAGCAACACTCAGAACTGCAATAAACAGAGCAATTGAGCGGAGACACAAACACGACACAGAACAATCCAAAAGTAGTGAAACAAAAATGAATATTATCAACAACAGTATCAATATTAGTTACAATTTCAACATAACAGTGATTAAAAATCCCTCAATGACTTTATCATTGGACATTTATAAAAAAAAAAAAGAACAATAGTGTCACAGTGGCTTACACTTGCATCGCATCTCATAAGCTTGACAACACACTGTGTCCAATATTTTCACAAAGATAAAATAAGTCATATTTTTGGTTCATTAAATAGTTAAAACAAATTTACATTTTTGCAATCAGTTGATAAAACATCGTCCTTTACAATTATAAAAGCTTTTTACAAAAATCTACTACTCTGCTTGCATGTCAGCAGACTGGGGTAGATCCTGCTGACATCCTATGTATTGAATGAATAGAGAATCGTTTTGAATCTGGTAAATATCGGTTTTGAATCGAGAATCGCGTTGAATCGAGAAAAAAAAAAAGATTTAGAATCGAATCGTGACCCCAAGAATCGATGTTGAATCGAATCGTGGGACACAATATTAATGCAAAGTGTAAATACGCAAGTGTAACACATTTATGCACCTTAAGGACTAAGTGTACGTATGCAAGTTTAGTGCCCTTATGACAAAGTGTTAGTAAGCAAGTGTAACACGTTCGTGCACTTTAAAGGGGCTGTTTGGAACTTTCTCACGGTTACATTTTTCAAAGCAAATAATATAACACCACCGGCTAGCTTATGTTACCATTAGTGGTTTGACGGAACAAATTTGTTTGACAATTGTCAATATTTTTCACTATTACAAAGTTTATATAATACACATTTTTACCAGCCTGCATAAAATGATTGGTGTGCACAGCACACTCACTCATCAGCACACTGTCTCATCAACACACACACTCAGGGAGGGCATGCGCACATACAAAAGCAGTCCAAGAGAAGCAACTAACAATTTACAGTCATGTTGTTATTCTGATAGAAAATACATTCCATGACAGCTAACGCTAGCAATCCAAATTGCTATTATTAGCTAACAACACCTAAAGTTAATGCGCATGCATGTGTGACGTACGTACGCAATTACGTCAATATGTACGGGAAGCCGTAAGAGGACGGGATATATAGTGTGAAATACATTGGAAAGTTGGCACCCTCTAGGTATCCGTGTGAATTTTGCAAACAGCCCCTTTAATGACTAAGTGTAAGTACACAAGTGTAGTGCACTTATACACTACTCAGTGGCCTAGTGGTTAGAGTGTCTGCCCTGAGATCGGTAGGTTGTGAGTTGAAACCCCGGCCGAGTCATACCAAAGACTATAAAAATGGGACCCATTACCTCCCTGCTGGGCACTCAGAATCAAGGGTTGGAATTGGGGGTTAAATCACCAAAAATGATTCCCGGGCGCGGCCACCGCTGCTGCTCACTGCTCCCCTCACCTCCCAGGGGGTGAACAAGGGGATGGGTCAAGTGCAGAGGACAAATTTCACCACACCTAGTGTGTGTGTGTGTGACAATCATTGGTACTTTAACTTAACTTAACCTAAAACATTGAGTACAAGTACACAAGTGTAATGCACTTAGTTAAAAGCTCAAGCATGCATGTTTAGTGCACTTAAAACAAAGTGTAAGTACGCAAGTGTATGCACTTAGTTAAAAGCCTAAATACGCAAGTTTAGTGCACTTAAGACAAACTAAGTATAGTGCACGTACGTACTTAAAAGGCTAAGTGTAAGTATTTAAGTGTAATGCACTTTAACACCTTAATGACTAAGTGTAAGAACACAAGTGTATGCACTTAGTCAAAAGTCTAAATACGCCAATTTAGTGCACTAAAGACACAGTGTAAGTATGGAAGTGTAATACACTTATGCACTTAAAAGACAAAGTGTAATCATTGATTTCCATCGGAAGTGTCACAGCCGCGATGCATGATCGCCATCTGTCGTCCGTCATTCCCAACTGCCATTCTGTTGTGGCTCCACTGTGCAGCGAAATAGCTCAGACTTTTACGAGTTCTCACAAATCTGCGCATAATCATGTGATAAAGTAAACACTGAAGTAAACACCAGTGGAATGTCTCGAGCTTTGCCGTCCATCAATACCAACAGGCTGGCGCGTCAGTGACGGCATTGACATGACTTGACGAGTGAAAAAGGCGACAGATTTGCCTTGGAGAGCGACTAGTTTATAACAACGTAACATCATCCCTGGCGAACGCTGTAAACACACAACTCCCACAAACCATGTCCCCGCTTCCACGGCCTCCGTATCAACTGGCATTTGACACAGCACCCCATATGCGCACATAGCTGCCCGGGATATGCCTGTACAAGATTATTTATTTTGGACCTCCAGAATCAGCATTTAGGTCATCAAAGTGAAATTGCATCCGAAAACCTTCATGGACTTCATGGACGTTTCAAAGTGTAAAATACAATCCCCCTTGAAGACGGACTATTTCCTTTTGAAAGTAAACCGGATCATTTATTTGTTGTTTGTGCATGACTTCCTGACCAACGCAGGCAGATTTGAGCTAAATTGATCCCCCCAGTTGCGGCGACCAGCAAAAACAGAAGCTCTGCGTATATTTAGCGCATGGATCAGGAACAGAAATGCCATGGCAGTGATGTCGCGCATGCTGTGGAAACTGACACATTGACTTGAATAAAAACGAAAATAGTCCATTAGCGTGGCGGTTACACGACGCAGCAGTGACGAGTCTTGTGGAAATCTGGGGAAAGAACGCAAGTGTAATACACATATGCACCTAAAAGACAAAGTGTAAGTATGCAAGTGTAATGGACTTATGCACTTAAGACAAAAAGTAAGTACGCAAGTGGTATGCGCTTTTTGCACTTACAGGACAAACTGTAAGTACGCGAATGTAATACACTTATGCACTTAATAGCCATAGTGTAAGTACAGAAGTGTAATACACTAATGCACCTAAAAGACAAAGTGTAAGTACACAAGTGTAATATCCTTACACACTTAAAACAAAATGTAAGTGCGCAAGTGTAATACACTTACGCACTTAAAAGACAAAGTGTAAGTACGCAAGTCTAATACACTTATGTAACTTAAAAGACAAAGTCTAAGTACGCAAGTGTAATACAGTTACGCAGAAAGTGTAAGTAGGCAAGTGTAATACACTGTATTGCAAGTGTAATACACTTATGCACCTAAAAGACAAAGTGTAAGTACGCAAGTGTAATACACTTACGCACTTAAAAGAAAGTGTAAGTAGGCAGGTGTAATACACAGTATTGCAAGTGTAATACACTTATGCACCTAAAAGGCAAAGTGTAAGTACGCAAGTGTAATACACTTAAGCACCTATGACAAAGTGTAAGTACACCCTTATGCACTTAAAAGACAAAGTGTAAGTACGCAAGTCTAATACACTTATGCAACTTAAAAGACAAAGTCTAAGTACGCAAGTGTAATACACTTACGCAGAAAGTGTAAGTAGGCAAGTGTAATACACTGTATTGCAAGTGTAATACACTTATGCACCTAAAAGACAAAGTGTAAGTACGCAAGTGTAATACACTTACGCACTTAAAATAAAGTGTAAGTAGGCAAGTGTAATACACTGTATTGCAAGTGGACTACACTTATGCACCTAAAAGGCAAAGTGTAAGTACGCAAGTGTAATACACTTAAGCACCTAAGACAAAGTGTAAGTATACCCTTACGCACTTAAAAGACAAAGTGTAAGTACGCAAGTCTAATACACTTTAGCACCTAAAAGACAAAGTGTAAGTAGGCAAGTGTAATACACTGTACTGCACAGGCGGTGCAATGGGGGCACTCACGTGTTGTACTCGTGGATGTAGACGTGGTGCAGCGTGGCCTGTTGCAGGCTGAAGACAAAGACCACGGTGCGGTGCAGGATGTCGTTGGTCTCGGCAAAGAACTGGTCAAAGCCCCAACACTTTTCTTGGTCCGCCTCCAGGATGTTGGCCAGGACCGGCGTCAGCAGGCTCTGAAGACCCCTGAAAACAAGAAGCCGATCAATGAGGTCCTCAGGTACTTGTCTGTGACGAGGGATCCTCACTTGGACAAGCTGCAGGAGACGGGCATTTCGGTGCTCCACTCGATCTTCCCGTTCTCGCACTTCTGGTGGCCCGAGATGGTACCGGACGGCTTTTCTGTGATGATCTTGTACCTACGAGAGCAATGGTAGCCTTTGAGTGTCCGCTTAACGACAACGGAGCGCGTTCCCAACACCCGCCTTACATCACTTCCTGGTTCCTGCGCGGGCCCTCAAAGGGTCGGAAAGGCAAACTGCCGGTGGCGGCGTGGTAGAAGGTGACGCCGATGCTCCACAGGTCCACGGTGGCGCCGTACTTCTTCTGGTGGTCCTTCCTCAGCACGGCGCGCTCGTACATGTCGGGATGCTGCGGCAGACACACGCTGGCTACAACATCCGACTTACTACTCCGTGTGTGACGAGATGGCGTCCTCACCAAGTACTCCTCTGTGCCGTACAGAGACACAAACTGCTCGTCGTCTTCTAGCTCCCGCGCCGCTCCGAAGTCAGTCAGTTTGTAGACGGAGCGTCCGTCCTCGCCGATGACGCGCATGATGTTTCCCGGTTTGATGTCGCGGTGCACGATGCCGTACTCCCTCAGGTGGTTCATTCCCGCCACTGCGGGCGACCAATCGGAGAGCAGCGTCATGATACCAACTAGAGATGTCCGATAATGTCTTTTTTGCCGATATCCGATATTGTCCAACTCTTAATTACCGATTCCGATATCAACCGATACCAATATATACAGTCATGGAATTAACACATTATTATGCCTAATTTTGTTGTGATGCCCGCTGGATGCATTAAATAATGTAATAAGGTTTTCCAAAATAAATCAACTTAAGTTATGGAAAACAATGCCAACATGGCACTGCCATATTTATTATTGAAGTCACAAAGTGCATTATTTTTTTTTAACATGCCTCAAAACAGCAGCTTGGAATTTGGGACATGCTTTCTCCGAGAGAGCATGAGGAGGTTGAGGTGGGCGGGGTTGGGGGGGTGGGGTTGAAGTGGGGTGGGGGCTAGCGGGGGGGGTGTAAATTGTAGCGTCCCGGAAGAGTTAGTGCTGCAAGGGGTTCTGGGTATATGTCCTGTTGTGTTTATGTTGTGTTACGGTGCGGATGTTCTCTCGAAATGTGTTTGTCACTCTTGTTTGGTGTGAGTTCACAGTGTGGCGTATATTTGTAACAGTGTTAAAGTTGTTTATACGGCCACCCTTAGTGTGACCTGTATGGCTATTGACCAAGTATGCGTTGCATTCACTTGTGTGTGTGAAAAGCCGTAGATATTATGTGATTTGGCCGGCACGCAAAGGCAGTGCCTTTAAGGTTTATTGGCGCTCTGTACTTCTCCCTACGTCCGTGTACACAGCGGCGTTTTAAAAAGTCGATACCGATAATTTTGAAACCGATACCGATAATTTCCGATATTACATTTTAAAGCATTTATCGGCCGATATTATCGGACATCTTTAGTAGCAACGACAGAATCACAACATGGGACCCGACGGCCATCTCTTACCGACATCGTGCAAGACGATGAGGAACTCGTCCTCAGGAAGTCCGTAGGCGTTGGACGACTCCTCCAGTACGGTGTAGAGACTCCCGCAGGGACAGTACTCCATCACCAAAACCTTGTGACGCGTGTTGGACTGCAACACAGCACATTAGCGTCACATAATGCCAACGGGACGTACGAACAAACGGACACACCTCCTCCTCCACGGCGAACAGTTTGACGATGTTCTTGTGGTTGAGTTTCTTCAGAACCTCAAACTCTCTCATCTGCACGTCCAACGGCCGAAGGAAGCTCAGGTTGTTGAACACTTTGACGGCGTACAGGTCGCCCGTTTTCTGCAGAGACAAGAGCTCTTACTCAAGGGCGCAGGTGGGAGGCATGACCTCTGACCTCGCCGCGGTGTCACCTTGTGTCTGCCGCGGTACACGTTGGCCGTGGCGCCCTGACCCAGCAGGTCGGAGATGAGCCACAGGTAGTTTGTGGTGCTCTGCATGGTCCTGAAGACAACATCATTACGTTATTCAAAAAACAGCACGCCCACAGGACCTCCTTCCTGGCTGTCAATCACCCGGCTGTAATGACGTCACTAAGGGAAATTCCCGCGAGAGGCCTAGACAACAAACACCTGCTTTTATCGTATTCTAAAACATGAAAAGAAACTCGAACATTGTGGCATCAAAACCAGACGTAATGGTCGTTTATTCACCAACGTTTCGGGGAGAGCCGAGTGGTAGCGCCGCCTCAACACCGTAAACACAACCGAGGCGAGAATGATTCCGACGGTTTATTTCTGGTCTTTCGACGTTTTCTGCCAAGCGACATCATATCTTACAAAACACGTCAACAAAGAGACCGGCTGTCATATACTCGGTACATTCACAGAGAAAGAAAAAGGGTTTTGTTCTTCACTTTCATTTTGCTGTATTCTTACCCTTTTGCTGCGCCACTCTTCTTCCGCTGTTGCCGGGTCACGTGGCAAGCGAGGACCAATCACCCTCCGACCAAATTACCGTAATGCACAGTTTAGCGGCTGCAGCGCTTGAGAAGTTACTTATCTTAGTAGACATGTAATACTCTCACCTGTTTTTGAAGTAGAATAATGACCTGACATTACGGTAACCAGTCAGTGTTAAAATATCAATGTTTTAGTTTGTAGCAGCAGCACAGGGGTTCGTGCGTGTAGATAAATAGTACTTTGATTTCTTCAAGATAGTTCCCTCAGAAAAATTCAAATTCCAGCAGCAGTGTACAGAATTGAGATCGAATTTAAAAAGTAAAAAGTAAATAACAAATAATGGGGTATAAATGGAAAAACAATAAGAATAAAAATAAAAATATAACAATACAAATAAAAATAAGAATATAACAAGAGAAACTAGGCAGTAGTGACCATATTATGAAAATGTATTGCCCTGTTTTTTGTTGCAGTTGATTTCAGTTTTCACTATAAGAATGTTGTGGGCTCGGGGTCTTTCTGTGTGGAGTTTGTATGTTCTCCGCGTGACTGGGTGAGTTCCCTGCGGGTACTCCGGCTTCCTCCCACTTCCAAAGACATGCACCTGGATTGTTGATGGGCAATACTAAATTGGCTTTAGTGTGCGAGTGTGAATGTTGCCTATCTGTGTTGGCTCTGCAATGAGGTGGCGACTTGTCCAGGTGCGCGAATGCAGCTGGGATAGGTTCCAGCACTCCTGCGACCCCGAGAGGGACAAGCGGTAGAAGATGAAAGGTTTCTAGCATAATTCATTTAAAACTGCTGATAAATCACACCAACACGATGGTAAAATGTCACTCACTTTATGTCGAACAAAAAGACAAAAGAAAATCAGCATTTGATGTTACAACAGCTCATGGTGGCAGCTGTAGAGTCCATGTGAGAACAAACTGCTTTACAGAGTGGCAATGATAGAACCAAATGTTGGTCACCTCCAGAGAAATCTCAAAGATCCAAACCGCTCTCATTTTCCCCGTCCAAGAGACAAAAGTGCTTGAAGAACAAAAACATTTCTACATTTGGACTCTCCGGAAGCTTCTTTAAGCACCAACCTCGGCATTGACGTCGACTGGGAGCACAAGCATCAGAGAATGCTCAAGTGCCCCACGTTGGAATCTTTGTCAGACAAATGACACGCAAACATTGGTACATAATAACATGAATGGAAGCCAACACTTATTGAGTAATCCAACAAGTTTGAAAGTAATGCACGCTGACTTGGACCTCCTACA
Source organism: Nerophis lumbriciformis (assembly GCF_033978685.3). Classification (NCBI taxonomy): domain Eukaryota; kingdom Metazoa; phylum Chordata; class Actinopteri; order Syngnathiformes; family Syngnathidae; genus Nerophis; species Nerophis lumbriciformis. Next base: position 54,616,323 of record NC_084552.2, read on the forward strand.
AGGACACCAATTTTGCCATGGGTTGGGGCTGACCTGACCCTTCATTTCAGCAGACGTCAAGTCTTTCCACAGGTTTAATCGTCACAGCTGTGCTTTGACAGAATGTTGAGATTGTCACATTAATGCTGGTGGAACTTAGTGTGCGTGTGTGAGACGAGCAGATTGTCGTGTGTAGAAAAATAGACGGAATGACAGCTTTACAATGTTTCTTCTTCCCGATATAGCTTATACAAAAATACTTCCCGTCTCACTGCTCAGGCACGGCTTGGGAACGCTGAGCCACACGGCAGCTTTGGGACGTGAACGAGACGCACATTTTGGTTTGGGCCCCGACAGGACGCTTTTATTGCGCTGTGCTCGCATCACATGGGTGCTGGCTCCACTCCTTTGGCGCGGCGTCCCATGTGTGAAGAGAGCAGTTAGAACTGCGAGTGGGCGGAGCTGCTGATGGTAGATATTTGGCATGGTGTCCTTTAAGGCAACTTGTATGTGTGTGATTTTAATAAAAGCTTTTCTTAAAAAATGTACAAATGTCTTAATACAAACCTCTATGGCATCATCACTGTATAGAAAATATATAAATATGCTTTTCTCTTTTCAATGTACAAATGTTCCGCAGCCAGCCTGGCGTTTCCCATTTTTGACCTCATTTATGCACAATTCCTATTTACACTGAGGGGGCGGAGCTGCCATCTGTGCTCCTTGTGGCTCACGAAGAGTCCGTGCAGGGTGATGGCGGCGGCGGGTATAGGTGGTGTGAGTAGCTGCGCTCGGTGTAAGGCGACGGCGGGCAGCTCTCGCAGTTCTCCTCCGCCGACAGGTACTGGCTACGTGGCGTCGGCGGGGGCGGGAAAGGCTCAGAGTCGTAGTTGAGGTCGCTGGTGTAGCCCTTGGCGGCGGCGCTAGACTTGAGCGGCACACGTCGGCCCGGCGTGTAGTCGCTGTCGCACACGTCCGTGCTGCAGGGCGTGGTGGGCGGGGCAAAATGGCGGTACGTGTAGGGTCGATAGCTGCGGGGCAGAGACAAGGTCGTGGGAGGAGGAACAGGAAGCAAGTGGTCTGTCAAACGCTGACAAGCGCTACCTGTACGATCTGTGTGTGGAGGGGCTGTTGGAGGAGTAACCAAACTCTACGGTGTACTGCGAGCGGACGGTGGCAGGAGAAGGAGGCGGGTTTAGAATCTGCCAATGGCCAAAACAAACTGTCACACACAAATATACTTTGTTTTCTGGAACATTGCTGGGTCGAGCAAGTCTCACCGTTGGGAAGTAGGCGCCCTTGGTGCTGGACGAGCTGCTGGATGAGGCCCCAGTGATGTGGGAGCGGTCGTAGGATGGCCCGCTGCTCCCGCCCATGATGCTCAGGGAGCCAATCACAGATTTGCCTCCAGACATGCCTGCAGCACAGACAGACACATACGCATACACTGACTGTTGGCGCTTTTTCGTTTTCAAGAGAAAACTGATCCGTGGTGCCGATTCTCACCTGGCAGCGAGCTGGTCAAGGAGCTGGGATGCGGCACATATCCCAGAGGCACTGACGACGGTCCGTGGACCACAAAGTCGTTGGTGACCGTCTCGCCGTCGTCCTTCATCTGGGGACAGAGGACGCGCTGGCACACGAAATAGACGGCGCCCACCACAAACAAGGCCATAACCACGCCCACGATGGAGCCAATGGTGTTGTTGGAAGGAGGTGGCTCGTCTGTAGCATCTGGGTGCACAGAAAAAGAGTGTGACACGTGCTCCACGCCAGGCGCAGCGTGAAGGTTTTGTGCTTAGCTTACAGCAGCCGATCTCGTCCGAGTTGTCGGTGCAATCCATGTTGTTGTCGCACTTCTTGTGTTTGCCAATGCACTGACCATTGGAGCAGGTGAACTCGTCAGCGGGGCAGCGCACTGCAGCGCAGACAAAAATAAAAGCATGAACGGATGTGAAGACCGGGGTCATGTGGTCACAGTCAGAGATGTCGACCGCCTACCTTCGCACTTGTGCTCGTCAGAGTTGTCCTGACAGTTGACCTCGCCGTTGCAACGAAGGCTCAAGTCAATGCACTGCTGGCTGTCGCACTGGAACTCGGACTCGGAGCAGACGGGACAGTCCACCTCATCGCTACTGTCGTCGCACTCTGCGTAGCCATCGCAGCGCCATGCCTGAGGGATGCAGTCCACTTCGCCGGACCTGCAGGAGAACTGCTCTGGAGAACAGGTGGGTGGCTCTAAGAGGAAATAGGAACAAATGGGAGTCAGGGAGGCGTAATAATTGGGTGGGTTCATTCGACTGGGCAGCGCTCACCTCCGCAAGACAGCTCGTCCTGCAGCAGAACCAGGTGGACGGGACAGGAGCAACGGGTGGTCCCGTCACCCTTTACGATACAGATGTGAGAACAGCCGCCATTGTCCCACGTGCACGGGTGTTTGCCTGAAAGCAGCGAGAAGTCAGCATGGCGGCCTTGCTCTAGCGCTTTACCTGGTGGGTGGCACTCACCATACTCCCTCATGTCCAGCTCGTGGACGGCGTGGATGTCACTCAAGTAGGCGATGCGGGCTTGGATCTTTGTGCGGCCCTCACGCGTGACCTTATCGATGCGCTCGATCATTTGCTGCTGCTTGTCGATCCAGTACAGATGCTTACCAAACACCGTGAGGCCCACTGGCTGCAGGATGTTGGAGTCCGCGATGACGATGCGATTTCCGCCTAAAGAGAGGGGGCAGCAGGGACAAAAAAAAAAACAAGGTTGTCGGGCCAAAAAGCTCAGGAACTAAGGCAACAAAATGGGTGAGGAACTGAAGGGTGAGGCAAGGGAGGGGCAGGAGGAGTAGGACAGATGTTAATGAGCAGGACATCAGGTCAGATGTCATTCAAATCTAAACTCAGCTGACAATTTACTAATCATCTGCTATGCTCAAACCCTCCTGAGGGTGGCGCCAGTCTCTGCAGACTTCAAGAAGTCAAATCAGGACAGAAAGTTGTTCTTGCCCCACCAGGATCTCTTTGAGGCTGTTTAGCACTGCCAGCGGCCTGCGTGGGGCGCCAGAGAATCACTGGAATGTGGTGCGCGGTAGGCATTGTGACGCCGACGTCCACTTTTCCTGCCTGAGCTGAAGCGAGGCAACACGACACACATACCTGACAGGTCGCTGCTCTCAATGCGCCGCAGGTCAGAGTCCACCCAGAACAGCTTCCCCAGTTCGTTGTCAATGGCGAGGGCGACAGGCTTGCCCAGTCCGCTGAAAAACAGAACCTCCCGCTCTGTGCCATCCAGCGCTGCCCGCTCGATGGTTGGCGAACGCTCCAGCAGGTTGGTAAAGTACATGTACCTGTGACACATAAGACATGAGCCTTCATCATCATCATCATCATCATCATCATCATCATGCCTGGATGTGTTTGTTTCTGGAATGTTGGAAGGAAGCGGAACATCTGCAAACTTCATCGCTGAACCGCACAGATTACTGCACGGACCTCGGCCCGAAAGGCTGCAATTATGGTTGCAAACAAACGACTTGGCAGCGACGAGAGCGAGAGAATAAACAAGAAGAAATGAAGAGAAAACAAAAAGTCTTTTTGGCGCACAGAGAGGGAAAAAAAGTACCTGCAAGAGAAACATCTGAAAGTCTTTAAATGTTTCCTGGAACTCGCACAAATCTGGCAGAACAGTAAAAGCTCCTGGAGAGGTGTTAGCATGCCAATCTTTCCGTCTATAAATCCATGCCTCCATCTTTTCTTTCATCCCTAAACGCCAAATGGGCTTCATGTGTGACTATGTAACCTCTGCTACAAACGGAGGGAGACACCCACCCTCTCTCCGGGTTGACCACGATGGCGCGGGGCTTGTCGTGTGCCCCTCGCAGGACTACTCCAACGCGGCCGCCGTCCGTGCGAGTGACGTTTATGACGTTGGTGACCTCGCTGGTCCAGTAGATAAAGCGGCTGTAGATGTCGATGCTTAAGTCGTACGGCTGCAGGCCCTGACTGGGCCCGGCCGTTGAGCCCGACACCACAGTCATG